>NW_011345783.1:0-12281 GCF_000735185.1 Notothenia coriiceps | reverse complement strand
AATATCTGTGAAAGAACACATTTTCCATTCACAAGCAATAAAATCAAAGAAGCAAACTTTAAATGCATCAACAAATGTTACCTCACACCCATAAAGATGCATACAATTTCAAAAGAAAACTCTCCAAACTGTCCGAGATGTAAAATAAAAGAAGGAACATTCATGCATCTGTTTTGGGATTGTGATCTCTTGAAACATTTCTGGGATTCGATTCATGCTCTCACAAAAGCCGTTTTAGGCATCGAAATGAGCCTAAATCCATGTTTTTTCCTGTTAAATGACATGCCAAACTTTAAACTGAACCCCAAACATTACAGAATACTAATCACAATAACATATTTTGCCAAGAAATGTATACTTTTATTCTGGAAGAATGAACGTCCCCCAACATTTAAACTTTTCATTGATCAGATAACATATGTTTTACCTCTGGAGAAAATGACATTGGAAAAACATAATCGTGGACATATTTTTCAAGCTCTGTGGTTGCCATTGTTTTCTTATTTGGAAAATATATCTGAGATATGACCAGTGGTGGAATGGTGCATTCTGTGGCTATTAGTCCTGACGGCCGGAAATAGTAGTTGTGGTGTTGTCATTGTCTACATTGTCGCTGTATTGTATTATTTGTTTGTTATACTTTGATGTTTTTGTTTTTGTTTTGTTTTCCTTTCTGTGTTTATTTTAATGGCTATGTTGTTTAAGTTTTCTTGATAACCGTGTTTTGGTTTTGCCTGTGTGGGCATGTGCGGTGGAGGGAGGGAGTGGGGAGTGTAGTGAGTGTACTGTGATATTACCTTACCATGTAAATGAAATGGCATCGATTATTGTACACTATAATGAAATAAAAAGACTTGTAAAAAAAAATAAAACTCCTTCTGTTGGCCTCAGCCTGTGTATTTCCATCAACACACGAGGAGTAACACACGGAACAATGCTGTTGGTATTGCATTTGTCTTAACAGTACTACAGGGAGGTGAATCAAAAGCATTGAAAATACAATAACAGAGGGCAGGAAACTGCAGGCAATGAGATTGCCTTGTTCTCCCTCCTTGTTGATTTACAGTCTATACCAGCTTACTCTTGTTCCCCACAGTCATAGCGGCAATGGATTGGCAACCGGCATGGCTAAACCAATTCAACAAATACATTCCATCTACAGATAGAATCAATTTGTGCTAGATCAAGTTTGAAGCATCATTCCAAATTATTTCTGACTCTTTACTGGCTGCAAAAACGTATGAAACAACTTTTCAAAAATATATTTCCATAGCCACTCCATTCTGATGTGTCAGTTCTGATATGGACCACTTCTCTCTGTTTGCAGGCCGGCCTCAGCAACTGAGCCAGACTCACAATAATTATGATGAATGCATTGTCCACAGGAACAAACCAGCCATTTGACATTTCATCCCGCTTGATGCATTAGCTGCTAATATCCCGTGGATCTGAGTCGCTGTGACTGGACTCTGCTGAGCCCTCCCCAGCACATTGGTGGATGCAATCATCATAGAATTGAAGGGGTCTTACTTCAAATGCATTTATTAGTGGAAACTGGCTTTGGGGGATCAGATCAAATCATATCTGCGATTGTCTGCAACTCAAAATTGCACTGAGGACAGTTAAAGGAGACTGAGTCATGGCATGAGTGGCTCCCTTCCTTTGATTGCAAGTCCGAAATGTGTTTTCGTCTAGGCTAGAAAATGTGGTTTTGCAAAATTTAAAAACAACTGGTATTGGCTGGGACTCCTGTATGTAGCCCGGAGTAGGCGGATGGTGTAACTGATGAATAGGAGATGGAACTGGTGCTATGAATTGAAAGGAATCACACGCAGGCCTACATACACAATACAAAGACATATATTAATATCACTTGAGAGGGAAAATAGCAGTTCAAAGGAGTAAAAGCAAGAGAGACCGTGAAGATCTCTGATCTTTAGCAGCTGCCTGATGATTTTTTTAATCAAAGATTGTTTAAAAAAACAAAAAATAGGAGAGAGAGAGAGAGAGAGGGTTTGGGTTTCTTCAAATGTGCCGTTTTTAATTTGGGGTGAGATGAATAAACTGCCAGCCATCTTTTAAGTTAATCCTGATTCAAAGCATCAAAATGATTTTCTGATGATGTGTTTACAGGGTGTGGGAGAAGTCATCTGAGAGAAGATATTTATACACGGACAAAACTAATGTGTGAATGTGACTGACACTGACACCAAGCAATTTATTTGGGATAATAATGAAATAGGCCTTAAGTTACCTCATGTTGTTCTACCACATTGTCCTGGATCAATGATTTGGTTTCCAGGTGTGAGGAAAGTCTGGTAACCCCACTCTGTCTCCGGGGATCTTCCGGCCAGCCCTGCCCGCTCAACTGCAGCTGTCGGCGGCCACAAGTCTCCCGGGAGTCCGGCTCTGTCCGCCCCGGACGCGAGGAACCGCTCCACGGAGGACGGTCACACACCGGGACAGACTTGGCTGTTCCCAAACAACGTAGGTCTGGCGTGTAATATCGATGTATCATGATAAATGTGTAAAATTACAATTGCATGAAAATGGTGACTATCACTGGAGCGAATACACGGAGTTAAAGGGTAGGCCTACATTTCACCAACTTCTGCTCCATGCGGTTTGCCCTGCGATCTCCGTTTCCCATAGTTACGACAAATGAAGCTCAGCCCACAAGGAAGTAAAAGTTTGTGGCCAAAAGTAGGCTATGTGGACAATGCATTTTTAAAGCCCTATATCCACCTAAGTGTTGCACAAAAATGAAGCTAGACATTTGGTGTTAAATTTAAGGTTGGTGTTCGACTGAACAGCTTACTATAATGTGACTGAAACCACTTATGTTATGTGGGATTCTAACATGTGAACGAAAATCTGACTAATAAGGCAGCCAAGTGCACTATCGGATAGCTTTATTTGAGCTGTTTCCAATGACACACTTGACATTTCTATGGCAAAATATTGTTTTTACAGTAGCCTACCACAAAAGTTTAAATTTCAGATTCAGGCCTTTTCTATATTTTGAACCAATAGTTCAAAATATAGTCAAAAGAAATGCATTGGCATGGCAGTATAAAGCAACCATTTCCAGCATGTTATAATCGACACAAACATGACACCCCGTCAAATGAAGAGCGAGGTGATTATTATATCAGCAATGAGTTTATTTGAGTTAGAATCCTTTTTTTCACTGCAGTTTACTTTATCACTGCAGAAAAAGCAATTTATAACATTTATGATGCATGTGTTCCATTAAGAGTCTTAGTAAGCCTCCCCAATAAGACAGTAGACCCTGAGTAGGCCTAGGACACACCTATGGATTGCTTTTAATGTGATTAATTGTCTGTGTTATTTTCCACCATCAAAAGCCTAATTAAGGCCATAGCGAAAAAGGACAGGTGTTACTAATGAGATTAAGGATGGCTCTGTTCTCGTCAGGTTTCCAAGTAAGCCAATATGTGACAGTAAACCAGCACGCACAATACGGACCCCAAAACTGAGTGTCATACATTTTCCTTATATTTATAGTGAGATTATAGATTATCTACTAACCCACCATTGTGAATTTATTGATACTGACTGAAGTGAGCCAAAGCTTTTTTGATAACTGGCTTTGTCAAAATCCCAGCTATGTGAGACTTCATGCAATCAATCCAAATGAATTAATCAAGATAATGTTGCAAAATCAATAATTAATTTCCTCTCAGTCTATTAATCTAACTTTTCATGCTCCATCTGTTCCGTAACATTTTAGTCCATGCAGCACTTAGATGGACCTTGAACACTCTCAACCTGCTAATTTGGAAAATACACTCTAATCACCTTATCAACAATATTAGGTATATACACAGACCAAGAACAAAATAGGTGGTGGAAAACAGGATAGACAGTAGGTCCAGAGTCTATATCTTACCTATATTCTGGTACAGTGTATCAAATGGTGACATTTATGTATACAGGAAGTAAATGACATAATGAAAAATCAGTTGCCTGACCGAAAACATTTGTATACATTTGGAAGATGTTTACCCTGAATTTCTGTCTTCTACTTATTTATTCTGGCTATGGCAACTGGCAACTATGGTTGAGATATATTTGAGAAAAAAAACTAAATATTTCCGAGTAGTCTATTAATGGTGTACAATAATCCCACACAAAAAGTTTTACACTCAAAATATTGTATTCGTCTTTTTGAAGAGTAGCATGAACATCTTGGTGCACCGTGGGCATTATGTGCCTTTTAATGTGAACAGGATGGAAGTCTCTATTGATCGTTGCAACAGAGGGACCAATTTTTCAGGCAACTCCAGCAGCTGCATCAGGAGCAGCAGCAGCAGCGAAGCCCAATTTAACCTCTTAGAGCATATCCTAGAGACAGAATCTGTGGGTGAAGCATCACACAAAGTGTCAGAAACATCTGTTCAATCTGTTTGGTGCTCCAGTGTACAATACGCCAAGATCTCAGGGCACACAGCTCGAAAAATGAAACAGTGACAAGTCTGTCACACTTGATAAAAGAGGGGACAATAATAATCCCGTTGAAACTGCCGAGCATAAGAAAAATGGAGTGAAAGGGAGCTTTGTAAACTCAATACACACACATGCTACAGAAATGTTTTTGGATAACAGTAAAAAGACAATTTGGGGTCCCCTCAGAATCCACCATCTCATGCTCCAGACAACCCAATGCCAGCTTGAGTCCTTTCAGGGGTGAAACACCGGCAAGATAAACTCTCACCGGTTCATGACAGCACTGAGGAGTTCACTGGGATGTGAGAAGAACTGTCTTCAGGCAACAGATGCAACAGACACACAAACTTGCCTCCAGCCAACTGCTCGCTATTTGCCATGGCTCCCTTAAAAGTTATAAATACAACTAATTAGTCTGCCGCCTTTTTCAGGCCTGCAAGAGGTAATGACCTCCCCTTCACACCCATCACCCCATGCCCACACACCCTTCTCATGGGATCGGAATGAGTGCTTAATAAGTGCTAAAACAGACAGGAGCAGTATATATAACGGCCCTCAGAGATTTCTCCATCTCACCACCCTTAGCTTTCCTTTATCATTCTTGCTCTCATTAAGGAGTTTTTAATTGCTGAAATTTCAACAAGTCAACGCGGAGAGTCCAAAAGTTACTCGCTGAGTGTCTTTACAAAGGGCTGGCATTTTTTTTTTACAATCTCAATAGATTTTGTCCCATTTAATATTTGGAAAATGAGCCAACAAGCTAAAACAGAGCTGTCAAACGAGGAGTCCAACAGGGGAGTGTGTTGGTACCCCCTGAGAAAATGGTGGCAGTCCAGCAGGCTTTTCAATCAGGATCTTGGCCTGCCACCGTTCCTGGAGCCAGGGGACCCTCGGTGGAGGGATGTGGACCGGCTCCAGAGGAGTCTGGGAGCCTGCTCCTGGCCAGGGTACATTCCCCCTCCGCTGTTTGTGCCCTACATCTCTGCGTCAGTGTATCACTCTGGCCAGAAGATTAGTGAGGAGCAGTACAAGTGGAGGGTCAACCTGGAAGTGGCTCACTTCTTTCCCTCAGACATTTTTGTCAGCGTCAGCGACGGATTCCTGGAGGTCAGAGGTACGTTAAACAAACCTGTTATTTAAACAGCTCTATAGGTTCACTTAGCAGCGTTATTCACTTTTACACACAGGATTGTTTCTGCTCATAATAAAGTAAAACCAAAACAAATCTATCTAATATTATCTCTAAGACTAACTGTTATCTAAATAGACTCAAGGTTCACAGGATAAACCCCTTTAAAACTAAAGACTAATGGAAAGGAAACTGACTGTAACAAAATTAGAAAGCTGCTTGAATAATGTGCTCGGGGAAATCAAAGCTCTGCGGCAGAAATTAATTTGTATGTTGAGTGGTTTCTCTGTGTGGCTTGATTCCTGTGTGTCTTCCCCATAAATGGTAATCCATCCCCAGGGAAACACGAGGAGAGGCCAGATGAGCATGGATTTATTGCCAGATGTTTTACAAGGAAATACAGGTACTGTATGTAAAGTAAACACCGTTGTTAACCTGTTGACAATTATGTACCCACAGTTAAGCCTTTTCCAATCCCTAAAATGCTCCCTGGAATGAAACATGATATTACGTACATCAATTTGACTATTTAAATACTGGAACTTTTATGTAGATATATTGTTAACAGAATCCTGTCTTTGTTCAGGCTCCCCGAAGACCTAGATGCAACCAAAATCGTCTCCACTCTTTCTGCTGATGGTATCCTGACTGTAGTAGCACCGGTTTCCGATAACTCAATTCCTGCTGACATCATCATAAAGGTGATGCTAAGCTAAGCAAATGTGCTGCTGGCTGTAGTCTTAGTCACTTTACCAGACACAAAAAACACTGTTGTCAACCTTTTGCATCCAATGCTTAGCAAAAAAACACATTAAAAAAAGGTACCATTGTTTTGAAGGTGGCCTGTCATAAAAACAATTCACACACACCCGAAATACATTTTTGAACCAGAAAATGAGCATGATGATCAATGTTGTTTCAATATCCCTCTTGAGTTTCAACTTATGCATTGACAGTGAGGAAATGGGTAGAGTCGAGCAACATTTTCCAAATATGTATGTACAATACAGGTGGAGGTGGAGGCGACTGGAGAGGAACAGGAGAAAGAAGAAGCCCCTGATACAGACCCAGGTAGCTGCAGAGCCCCAGAGGCCCCATGTCTGCCGTCTGCAGAGGATGACGGGAAAGAGTCTCCACTAGAGGTCCATGGAGCTGGGCTTGAAGAGAGGAGGGACCAGGAGGAGGAGACCCTTGAAAAGCCAGCTGGAGAGTCCCACCCATCAGCGCCTGTAGATGACGAAGGCATAGAGAATTTCCAAGTGTCTTCTGAGCACAATGAAGCCCAGGAAATCCTAGAAATTCCAGACACAGAATACCAAGAACCAGCAGTGGATGGAGAGATACAGCCAGGCTCAGGGGAGACTACTGATGAGATCACCCACCCTGAGGAGCAAGAGCTAGGCAAGAGTCCACCAAATGATGCCCCAAGCCAAGAGTTGGAGGTCCCCGACATAAAACAAGAAAACTGAGTACAAACACAAGTTTTCCCCAAATGTTGCACCAACATACAGAAACAGCGTGCACTGCTTACCTTGCACCAGTTCAGATGCATTTTAGATACAATATATAATAGCCATATATAACCATGCTTCCATTGGAGCTCCAATAAAGCAATAGCATGTGAAAATGTTAGAAACTGTGTTGGCGTCACTCATTATTTATACATGAATTTACTTCCTCTTAATCTTGAAATTATCATGTGACTTTGCAACCATTCATGAATAAGTGATCACATTCATAGCCACCTCTGTGTGGGTGCTAAAATGGAAAAGGTGATTAATTATCATGCTGTTTCAGCTAAGAGGTTTTGACATTAATCAGATACTATACATTAGCACAGCTGTGCATTAGTCACTTCTACACGAGTAACTTGCCCAACTATGCTGTTGCCACGGCAGCACAATTGTGTGCATTATCGAATACCATTAAATACAGCAGTTAAAGTGAGCTCATGACACAAAAGAAGCGCAGTAGTGCCGACAAAACAGTGGAGGCCCTTTGGGTTTTTTTCAATTAAAAAACTTTTCAAACTGATCATTCCCTCCTGATTCCAATGCACTGAGAAGATTAAAAAAATATTGCATCACATGACACATGCATAGCAACTGCCCCAATTATTTTGTACTTGCATAAAAGGCTCTGGCGGTGCTGCTTCTGTGCGTTCGTCCCATTCTGCAAACACCAGTGCCAATCTCAGCCCGCACTAAGCCCTTTGCTAATCTGCTGCCCAATTCCTTCTGTTATCCAACAATAACACCACAGGCTCCCATGGTGCCAGGCCAGTGAGTGGCATGATTCTCAATAAAAGACACAGATGTTATAACACGCTGGGAGATTGGCTGGACAGTTTTATTGCGTCAGCCGATACAAAGACATGGACAGAGAAGAAGGCAGGAAAAAAACGTCTTTGGCAAACAAGGGAGTCTGTCCGCTCCAACAATCATGCAGCCATCTTCCTGAATGCTCAAATAGAAAAGAAAAAAAATGCAAACCATATTGCAAAAACCTGGAACACTTTAGATTCATATTTATAATGAATTGGCACATGTTGAAGTATATTTACAATACTCTTTGGTAGAATACAGTATGAATGCACACAATTCACACTTTAATGAAGCCACAAAAGGTAGCTTGCTTTCGTTTCTTGTCAGTTTAAGTGACATTCATTAACACAAAAAATAAACAACTGTAAAGTCAAGGCACTCCAGTAAATAAAGGCACATTAATTTCAGACCAACAAAATCACATATAATACGTTTGATGCAAAGATAATAATAATCATAAATACAAATTTGATACACATACAGTGTTATATTGACTTACTGGTAAGGGAGAATTATTTGGCTTATAATGTATAAGTGGCCCAGCTGATATTTCATGACCTCGGTATATAGCCATATATAATATTAAAGCTGCACAAGACAAGTTCACACTATGGCTCCTCCATAAGCTGTTTGAACATTTGTGATCTTTAAAATGTGTCCAGAACATTGTATGAGAATGTTCTTTGTTTCTGTCTTCAATCCCAGAGTTTCATTTTTGTTATTCTTATGGTCAAGTAAAGTTTCACTTTACAGTTATTTTAACTGAAACCACAATCTTTTCCATAACCTGACCATAAAGTTGTGTTGCCTAACGTTACGTCTCAGTCAGTTTTACAACATGATACACTTCCTTTTTTTAACTTTTACAACAGTAGATCTGGATTGTCTTAGCTGATGCATTACACTTATAGTAACAACCACTGATTTAATCAAAAGATATCTTTCAAAATCGTGCACTGAAATCTTGCACCGTGGCAAATCTATAGCATCTCTGCCAGTAGGGGGAGGCGACTCTTCACTACTCTGCTTGCATATATAACATTGTTGTCTTGTGCAGCTTTAATAAAGACATACAACAGGTCATAACTATTTACCTTACATACCTTCCCATTGGAATTTTAACAACAGGAAGCTATAGGTCACATCATTCATTTCATTCATCAATTGCGCAGGATGATTTGATAGGATAGTGAGGAGTTGGGGGTTTAGACCATGGGGGCCTCTTGGGGCTTGAGTGCCTCCACCTCCTGGTCCTCTTCATCCTGGGAGCCCTCGTTGCTGAAGAGGTAATATGGAGGCGTCTGCCGAGCTTCGATGATGAGGACGCCCTCGGGGGACAATGAGGCGAGAACGGTCAGAGGGTCCACATCTATTGGGATCCTGGTGAATCAGAGGAGAAGAGAAGTGAGAAAGTCTGTATGAGGGCTTTTTAATCTGTAAGCTTCTGTGTGTATTCAGCGGGTTAAAAAACGCCAATTGGAAGAACAAAAAAAGGGAGAGTGATTAGGAGAAACTGTTCACTTCCTGCCTGGAAGTCTTGCAAAACTCGGAAGTTGTCCTTCACTAATGCAGGGTCCTGTCTGGCCAATTACTAGGCCTTCATTATTGGTGCTTTCTCAAGAACTGCTCATCCAAACAGGTTCACACTCAATAATGCACTTCCCTTGATCCTCAACAATACACCCTCCAAGTATGAAGTAAATCACATGAACGGTTGTCAAGAAAAAAAAGGACATCCATACTGTACATACAACCAGACTCCTTCCATTTTAGTCAGATATGACTTGCTGTGCAAACATTGTTAAATGCTGCAATTTATTATGGACACTTTGTAAAAACCATTAAAACGCCCACAGTCTTAGCACCGTATGCCTGGGAATAGAAAAAAAAGGAGGCTTGGGATTTTGACGGTTATTAAAAAACTTTCACCCTGTCCTCTTTGGCTAGCACTCACTCCAGACTCGCACAAACTAGCTCACACCCAAGGGATGAGCTGAAAGAGTGGATCTGAGTCTGAGGTAAAACATTTTCTTGATTCCAATTAATGAGAGGGTCTGTCTGCAGAAGTTCAACACCTGTACATTTTTATTGGTGTATACTTGCCTAATCTGCTGCTCTCATCTGTCACATAGGCAACAGCTAATTTTGTGTCTGGCATTTTTTTCTCGCCTCTTCGCTTCACTTTTTGACATCTCTCATGCTGAATTGCCAGAGAGGAGCGAGATAATTGGCTTCCAAATCTTGCAGGAAGATATAAGGTGATGGAAAATCAGCCAAGCTGCAGTATGTAAGAGATAACTGCTCACATGAAGCGCATCTAAAACGGTATATAACAAAGTTATTTAACGAGATTACATTATCAACAATACTTTGGAATGAAAGTCATCTGCTGTAAAGACAAACACAGACATCAAGGCTAACTCTGTTCTTTGTCCAGACAGTGTGGCCAAATATGGGTATTGTAGGTTTTCTGTGTGAGCAGCCAAGTGTCTCTGGGAGTTAATATAAACATCAGGCTGGCCTGCTCAGACGTGAGACTGTGGGTTTAATTAGAGAGGACCCTCCACTGGCTTCCCACTCCACTGAGAAATACAAGTCAGAAGGGAAACGTCACCACACAGAAGCAGAGGTCACATCAGGTCTATTCTTGTAGAGGAACCAGCATTTAATTGAGCTCAGTCTGTTACCATACTGTATAGCTATACCTGCACAATACCTTAGCTGTAATGTGTATATACCACAATAACAGACATGTATTTAATATAATTGGGAACCAGGAAGTTTTAAGAGCAACAACGTCTGAAAAATGGGGAATAAACTTTTAGAAAGATATCATACATATTAACCTAAAAGTGATGAGCTTTACAGGTCCACTACAGCATCAACCTCCACACAGACCAAACCCTCCCTTTTAAAATTAAGGAGCACAATAAAAAAAATGTTATTCAATCTGGAACAGAGAAAACAAATAGAGAAACCCTTGGGATATAATACAAGCAATAGTTGGGTCAAATGGCAATTACAAAAAAATATAGAGAACATTTTAGAAATAATAGAAACAGTGGAATATAGTAAATCCAATTTAAATAGAACAAGACCAATACATGTACAAAGAGATAAGTTGCATGAAGTAGTTCACTGAAAATGTCTTCACATCTCATGCGAGTGTTGGGTTAGGTCGAGAGTAAGTACAAATTACATCATCGAGGATGTGAGGGAGCAAGATAGAGGTGGCCCAGAGATTTGAAGAGAAACAATAATTTACAGTGTATCTAAACTAGAATAATATATGTACTAGACACAAACATACAAATAATCTTATAATCTGAATTTTTTCAACTACAGCTAATGGTGCATCTCATTGTAGGTATACTATATGTCATGTTCACCCTAATTTAGCATGCTTAAATTAGCTAATTATCGTTTAAAACAAAGTGAGGCTGAGGGGATTTTGTGATAACAACAACATTGAAATATTTCCTTCTGAACGGCTGGTGACTTTATAGAGAAAATGTATGTACACTCGTAATTTATATTTTTTGGGGAAAAACCCCATCTTTTGAGCCAATTTATCCAATAGCTGTTTGGCATTTTACCAAAAAAACACCAATGTTGGAGTCATCCATATTCACCCTCTGAGGACTATGAATGTCAGTACATGTTCATAGCAAAAAATCCGTTAGGTGTTGAGATGTTACAGTCTAGACCCAAGTGATGAACCAACCAACTATTATTGCCATACATAGAGTCATGACACTAACATGGCTAATATTATAATATATACTGTTCATTAAGGAAAACATTAACCAAGGAGCCGATTGCTGTGAAGCAGTTGCCCCTCTTGACAAAGTCAAATCACTCAGCTGATGCATTACGTGGGACTCTGGCAAAAACCTTATCTGTCCAACTTCGTGGACTTTATTTACAGTTCAGCACATCATTTATCTCACACATTGATTTTGTACAGCTGCCAATACACTGTTCAATATGCTTTTCCCCCACAGAGATGCTGAGACAGGGACATGGTTAGTGTGTTCACTGACTGTGTAAAACATGTTCCATTTGTTCCTGACCTTTCTATAGACCTTTACTCTCAGAACTCAACAACAAACTCTTTGGTTAATAACTGACATATTTCAGGTTTAACAGAGGAAAACACCCTTTGACCCTGTTCAGCTGTTTACTGTCCATCTCAGTCTATCAATGACTTCTTTAAAAGGGCCCCATTATGCTTTTAGGGCTTTTGTCTTTCCTGTAATGTGTTATAAAGGTTTTTGTGCATGTAAAAGGTCTGCAAAGACTAAAATCCTAAAGTTCCCTCTCAAATGAGTTTCTCTCCCACACACCCCCCCTTGTCT
>NW_011345782.1:0-3016 GCF_000735185.1 Notothenia coriiceps | reverse complement strand
TGTGGTCCTGCTGGACGCTGGCAGGATCTGCATCTTTTAGCAGGGCTTCAGCATTCTGAAAGACACAATTACACATGTATTTACAATGTACAGTAGAAATTCATTCATTTTCCACCCTAGACTCAATAAAAGTTTTTAAAAACAGTACTTTCCATCAGCACAAAATCTCCCCCATGTTTTCACAGAATGTGAAGATGGTATTATTTTATCCCAGCAGTGGCTTATTTGATGTAACATTCCTAAATCTAATTGGACCCAGTGGTGGTATTCCTGCTATCAAGGGTGTGGGTATGTTTGCAAAGTATGCTTAACTGAAATAAAGTGCATATACTGTTGCTATAGCGCTGCTTTATCAACCAAGATTTCCACACAGAGATACTGAATCAGTCTCTCAAATGAAGTTGACATGACGCTGAGTCAGATGTTATCGCTGCTGTGCTGACGAGAGAGCAGACTATCTACAACTTTGCAAAATAAGCCAAATAACAACCAATTCAAAATATAATCTCCTTTTTAATGTTACATAAAACATCGTTCTTATGCAACACATCTAAATTGCTTTTATTAAAGTACATCCAATCGTGTGGAGCACATGTAAAAGCATACCATGATTAATGTCTGCTTTGTATAAAACAACAAACCGTCTGTAAGCTTTTTGCCATTGTTGCTGTCTCAACAGAATACCTCTTCTGTTTTTAAAGTGTCCTCCAGTGCTTTTTGCTTCAGTGCAGCCTTCGTCCGAGTAAACTGAACACACTTTATTACGTTGCCTGCACATCTTTTGTGTGGGCTAAATTATGAATATACTTCTATTGGTTTTTCTCGCAGTGCTTTTGTTGCAGTTCCAGTGGCATTATGGACTATCTGTTTTGTCCTCTGTGAAAGCTGAAATGAAATGAGTGCAAAACATTTGGTGAATCACATGAAAAAACCTTCATACTGCAGCGGCTCAGGCTCTTCTCACAGAAGCTCAGTGTGGTTGAAAAGAGTCAGAAAAGGTTTGAGATTTAAACTTGTGTTGCTGTGCATTAAAGCTTGAGGAGTCAAGACATAAAACAAAGGATCCGATTGGCCAAACAACCCAAATTACCCGACACTAATCAGTAGGCTATTGCTAGCATTCATTGTGCTTTTCTGCGGGTCTCTAACTGATAAGTAACTGAAAGGCAAATGTCCTGGAAGTTTGTAAAGATGCACAAAGCAGCGTCTGCAGAGGACATATTATAGATTAAATTACAAAATCCATAAGAAGGTCAATTTCAAGAAAGTCTGTTCTGGGTGTAAACTAGGCTCGGAACCTTTGGTCTGAGCAAAGTTTGTGATTTATGACAAACTAAATTGACTGGATGTCACGAGTATAACTGGAGGAGAAGTATGGAAACAAATAACACCCTTTTATTTGTCACATTGTGCAGCTTATGTCACATTTTTTTCATTTCATTTCTTGGTGGAGTCGCTGCTGGAGCTCTGAGACATACAGTGCGAGGTGCAAAGCCGGGCGCTCACAGATGGTTGACAGCTGGAACATGCAGCAGAGAAATAAATATAACTAGTTTTTGTGACTAAAGCCCAATTGTTTTTGTACATAAATATCAATACATTGGGTTTATAACTTTTAAATAGGGAGGATAAATGATGTTGTGTGAGTCATCGTCTTACACGCCTGTATCCTCCTCTGTCTTGACTCAACTCAGCAGAGATCCCCTGATAATTGCTCACAGTTTCCTATCAAGGGGCGTTGTATGTATGTTCTTTGTCAACCACCTCTTCGGACCACTTTGTTATTATGGTGACGTGTCTGACCTTCTGAGGCAGCAGCTTTCACAGCGTCCAGCAGTGTGGCTCTTGAAGTAATGTCCACACTGTGTCCACCAAACATCTTTATTTACCTGTTTTCCACCTTCCAGAATTTGTATTTCCCACTGCGTGAACTTTCATTTTTTTAGATAACGATCCCTATGATCGACCTCATGCAGTCAGTATAAATGAATAATAATAAAGGCAGTTTCACTGACTATTTATAGGCAACTGTGGGCGTAACATAAAGCTTCGCAAAGGTACGTCACATTGAGAGATGATTGTGATTTAAAACAGAGAAACCAGCGTAGGAAGTGTTCGCACTGTAATTCAATCAGAATATTTTTTGCACTAAGCAATTTCTCAGTTTAAGCCCTATGCAACCTTTTCACGTTAATCCTGCTCAGTCTTATAAATCAGACCCCAGTTAACCAGACTTCTACGTACAGCCATGAAGATCCTAGGAGACTGTCCACCTTCCTGTCTTCAGGCTATTTTTCATAAAAGCCATTATCATTTGGGTTCTCCTATCACGCGCCACTGTTTAAAATATTCCTTTGTGCCCCAGTCCATCAAAGACAACCACATGCGCTGTGAAGGCTGTATGTTTCCCCCTTGTCTTTAATCAATATATCCTGCTATATGACCACGTCCTCTGGAGTAGATCGTATTTGTTTTTCCTTGATTTGATATATATGACATCAAAGGCACATTAAACAAGAAATAATATTAATGACAAGAAAGTAAATGTAAGTAACCTTGTGCCTGTTTCAGACCAGTTGTATAGGGTCCATAGATCCAAATTGACAATGGGCAGCCACTGCGTCAATGTTTATTTTTTGTATCCAGTGCAATGTGTCACAGTCAACAACAACCAATGTTGCGTCTATTTCTCAGCGCAAATTTAAATGAATAAAACCTCAATATCAAGAACTCCTCTCCACATTTATCTGTACTGCTAAGCCTTATATTAGCTACTTGGCTTACTTCGTCTTCTTCATCAGCCAGCATCCTTGGTATCTGTTGCTCACCGAGTTGATTCTCGCTAAGTAGCCAATATAAGGCTTAGTCATCTTGCCAAATAGTGAGCCTGTGTTGATGTATGAAAACTAGGGTTTATAAATGGTTCTTAATGATTAATAAAGTGTTTACAACCTAATTTATAACATAATTATAAACCCTTTATGAATCCTTTTATAAGGGTTGTTTTAGTGTAAAG
>NW_011345781.1:0-1097 GCF_000735185.1 Notothenia coriiceps | reverse complement strand
CAATGCATACAGAGTTAAAGGTGTTCAGAAGCTCGTCCTCCCTTGTCTCTCTCCACCTAACATTGGGGGTGTAGGGGGGGTGGGGGGGGCGTGGACGCTAGTTTCCTAGGTCGACGATTTGTTGAAGCAATCGCTAAGTTTGGCTAGAACACATGACTAAACTAAACTGCAAAAGGTAGACTAAAGACCTTCTGTCATTATCAGAGGTGGGAAGTAGAGCAGTACAAATACTTTTCTGGTATCAGTACTTTACTCCACTACTTATTTTTCTGACGACTTTTTTACTTTTTACTTCTTACACTTTTACTTCTTACATTTTGTAACACAAACACCTCTACTTTCTATTTTTTACTATTTCCTAAACAGGCTGGTTCCTTTAGTTTTAATCTGCGTTTGGTGGCGTGATCATTATTCTTTAAAGTCATTGCGTGCCTATTGATTTGAACACGATCCGTGTGTCCATCATGTCCTGGTCTTCTCTAAAGAAGAGCGACCAATGAAAACTTGACAGCCTGATTTTCATGAAACATCTTGGTTCTGAATCACGTGGCGTTTGGTCACATGCACGCTAAATGTTCCTGTTATCTAATAATGCCGCTTCACAAATACTCATCAGATCCTCCCCACAGCAAAAACATTAATTGGGCCTCTGACCTTGTCCTGCAGAGCTGAAGGCGGGCGGTAATGAGCAGAAGGGGTGAGGAGTACATTTATTTATACGTTGTAGAATAAGGCTGCAGGAGATATCTTTTTAGCATCCAAGTGTGTGTAGGCGCAATAATGTGCAGGACGTGCAAGGTCAAGTTCAGCAAATGAACTCAAACACATCTTCTGCTTGATACAGAAATGCAATGTTCTCCAAGAAAGGTCAGTCTGATAGAGCAGGGGTTCCCAAAGTGGGGGTCGCGAGATGATTACAAAATAAAAATGGAAAATTAAATAAATAAATAAAAAATTGATTAATTTTTTTAATAATTTTTTTTAAAGATTATTATTAATGATAACGTTTGCATAGACATTTTCAGGGGCGGACTAGCCATCTGTATAATTCAATCCACTAGCGCAGTGTTTCTCAAACTTTTTTTTCACCCCCCCCC
>NW_011345780.1:0-3761 GCF_000735185.1 Notothenia coriiceps | reverse complement strand
GACTCTGCTCCCTGTTTGCTACTTACATAGTTTGAATTGATTTATGACATCCAACTTATAATAGCCGAATAACAGTTGTTGCAAATGTGTAGCTAATTTGACAGATTCAGTTGTGATCGTTCAATTTCCAAAAGGACGATTTCTCAGCTTCATGTGACGAAGCAAAGGAAAGATGATTTGATTGATGATTAAGGGCTTTTGTCTTGTTGTAATGCTGCACGTAAACATTTAGTTTCAGGTAGCTTTTCTATGGGCTAATTTTTGATTGGGTAAAAAATGATAGACCTTCTTGTTATATAATTTTTTTTAATATTGTTGAATCATTTCTTATTAAGGAAGTGAACATCTTCAGGGACAAACAGTAACAGTGTCACACTTGTCTATATTTGTATTTTAAATGTTAAAGGACCGGGCAAGGTATCTTTATACAACACTTTGTATAATATTTTATTATAATTTATCTTGTTTTTGTTTTCTCGCTTTTTTCTATGACTGTCAGGAAACATGAGTGATCAGTGTATTCTAGTCACAGGCCTGCAGTGCAGAACCTCCAGACCACAGGTACACACTGAACATATACTAAGTATGTTTGAATTATTTGTTTTAGGCAAAGCAAAAAATTAAAAACCTACTTGTTAGGTGTAAAGATACTGATTCTTAAACATAGGCAGTGTAACCTAGTACAAAAGATCAGAATTGACATAACCTTGGTGCCTGGTGTATCATGGGACATGAACAACAGCCTCCGGCTGAAGGGTTCAGGACCTCAACCTCATCCCTACACTTACCTTTCCTCTTCATAGAAAGTGTGGTATAGACAGATAATAATGCATTTCTTTTTGTGGGTATGCGTATATGAAAACAGCCTGAAGATGGTACTGTATGGGTAAACACAGACACGTGTCAGGATATGTCAGCGTGACGGCTGTTGTAGACTCTCTAAAGTGAGTTTCAGCTGAAAGTCAAACTGTATCATCTCACTCTCTTTGATCCACCACACTGTAGCTAACAACGGTTTGATTGACATCCGGTGAATCGTGGAGGTGGTCCTTGATGTCAATGACAACTGTCCCTCTGAGGCCCTTTTGTGTGCATTTAGGTTTCTGTGCCCCCTCCCTCTGCTATTTGCAGCCATACCTCCCTGCAGATCAGACGATCAGGAGGGAGGGGTGCAGGCCGGCAGCAGGCCTGAGAGGCCTTTGGCATCAGGCCCAGATGGGGAGGGAAACCACTGAAGGCCCTGTGAAGAAGCTTTGGGGAGGGGGTGGGGGGATGGGCTGAGATCAGACAGGCCCGAGGCAGTTGTTAAAATACTTTCCCTGGTTCTTTTAGTGGCGATTACTGCCCCAAAACACAGCCGTCAGTTAGCAGTCAGGCTCTGTGAGATTCATACACACTGCTCCATCAATCAGCAGCGTGTTACATGTCCACCCAGAGGCAGCGCACTGACACACTCCACACAGCACATACTCTGTGATAAACATAAAGATAACCCACTAAACAGGCTCATCAGTCTCAAACTGACTCGGTAATAAGCCGCAGCACCCTCAGACGGAGCATTTTAAATTCGTTTCACATAACATAATTTGCATGCTGAGACTGACTCATTGCACACTGCTAGGATCAGTGTGTTCAGGTCCAGGTGTCTTTTCCACTTCAGACATCCACTCCAGTTTTTTTTTTTTATTATAAACTTAATCTCCCTTAATTTACAATCAAAACTGCCTGGACAAAAACCAAGATGTAATATTTTAAAATAGCCCTTTATGTGGAGATCTTTAATGTACTTTTCATATTTTTCAAGGAGATATTTGCACATCGAGCTGTTCAGGTGTCCTGAACACTGTCCCCACACACTGTTCTGGCTCTGTTTTAATTATTGATCATACTAATGTTTAAGTCAGTCTGGAGCTTTGTTGAGAGTGTAACTTTTATAAAAGCATTTGTTTTACTTCTAATTATGTGTAGACTTACTGATACGTACATTGAAAAGGGTTAATTCATTTGCATAGCATAATTGTCTCAACATGTTTCAGGATACACTGTAAAAAATGCTACTCCAAAATCAATAACAGAACAATGAAAGCAAGGTGTTTTCGCTTGTTAAAAGGTAAAGAATATGCCAATAGAAGAAGTGAAAATGTGCTTGGTAATAACTATTGGTAATACTTTATATTAAGGTACACAAATTAACCATCAACTAGTTGTTAATTAAAATGCATATGAGCAGTATATTGGCTCTTTAGTAGTCATTATAAAACACTTATTAATGCCTTATTCTACATGACCATATTCTACAAGTAATAAGCCATTAGTTGAGAGTTTTTCCTCAATAATTTTCTAATTAGTGCTTATTTATTGCAAGTAAGGAAGTTGTTGTATATGAATTTTGGTCTTAATATGCTCAAAATTAGGTATTTCTATCTAAGAACATGTTCCCTAAAGTGAAGTCTTCTTCATAACCAATAAGCTATAGTAGTTTGACTCTAATTGACCTGAACAGGTTCCCTATTCTAAAGTTGCCTCCTCTTCACACTTTGTAAATACATTATAGCACACAACTACTGAAATTAACCTCAACAGTACATGAACAAAGTAGGCACATGTTGAATTATCTGTTTTATTAATGAACCACTAAAGAGAGGTTCACACACATACCAAAACATGTCAAGTTTCTCCAAGGCTGAGAACACATAATGCAGCCTGTACGTTTTAATAAAAACAGATTTTTAACAGAGTTTATTTATTTGTGATCAAACTGTGTGACCTGCTTGTATGTACTTACACACTAGGTGTACTGTTCTCTGTATGTGTTGTACTGTCTCAGTGTGAACATAGATTAAACAGCCAGCCAAACTCTTTTGAGAGCCAGGGAATGAGCAGCCATGCTCCTTTATTGACTTATTTGCAGTCCACTGACATTCAAACAGTTAAACTATAAAAAGAAGAAGTTACAAGGCACTTAATGATCTCATACATGTATGCAAGTGTAACATACACAGATTAACACATAGGACCGCTAAGTGTAAACAAGGTAAATATAGCTAATGCTAGCTCTACAATAAGCATGTATAGAGGCTAGTATGGCTAACGCTAGGGTGTATGCTAATGCTAGCGTGAATGCTAACGCGTCTTCTCATTGAGTTTAAACATCTCCAAATGTCATCACATAAACACAATACATGTTACTAATCCTTACAGTGTAATGTTGCGTTCACACTGGACGCGATGCGAATATTCGCATCGCTCCAATCGCTCAAGTTTCACCGCGGCTTGCAGTTTGTTTTATCGCGTCATTCAAAACAGACATAGGCCTACCATTGACGCGCCGCGCCGTTGACGGACAGTTGAGGTTGTTTACACTTCCATGCAAGATCGTTTTGGTTATTTCTGTCCTTGACTATGGAGGATATAACATATTATATTAATAATATATTGCTGCTTTGTACCTTCTGTGGAAGTCCTACAAACGTAGCAACAAACGCGGTGTCTGGGTTCTTATTCTCCTCCAAGCCAGCTCCTTTTTGTTGCGGTCCCGGTAGATATAGGCTACGACATTGTATCGTAAATCTCCGGGAACCCACTCACAGTCACAACGATCATCTCTTCCATCTTTACAACTGATCAACAGTAGGACGTCAGAGGGACGTCAGAGGGAATCCTGATTGGCTTTTGCGAGAACGGGTCACGTGAATTTGACGCTCGAGTTGAAAAAATGTAACTCTCGCGTTTAACGCGGCCCCCTTCAAATCGCCTCAATC
>NW_011345779.1:5537-13184 GCF_000735185.1 Notothenia coriiceps | reverse complement strand
CTCGATGGAGATTTATCTTTTTCCATTGTTTTCTTCCTGGGTACAGTGACGTGCCCATACCCAAATGGACCCATCCGTGGAGCCGTTACGTTACGTCAGTGGAGCCGTTACATGGATTGGTCCAAATGGACCAGTCCGCGGACTTCCTCACACACACACACTCGATCTTTTCTCAGCTGCAGCTACCCTCGATTTCTCCTCTTTGAGACGGCAGGGCGCGGCGAGGCTGTGAGTCGGTGTGTGAGCACACACACAAACAAGGCTGCGTGTGTGTGTGTGTGTGTGTGTGTGTTCGGGCTGGGTTTCGCTGTCTCGCAGACGGTCACTGGGCTCACAGGGAGGGGGGGCAGGAGCTCCAACAAGCCGTTTAGGACAGAGAGTGAATACACATAGTATTCAGAGATGCTGTATGAGAAACCATTGTGAGTTTGGAACATTGCACAGTATAAATCTATTTTAGTATATCTCAACAATGGAATTATGATCAGTAGAAATGGCCATGACATGGGACCTTTAAACATGTCATGCTACAACATTTTGCAACTTGCAACACAAGGAAAGGTTTTCCTTTTCAATAACTTATCAAGTGTTCACGTACATGTCAATACAACCAACACAATGTAGGGTGAATATTCCTGTATCTTTTATATCGCAAAATATATTGCAGAAATTATTTTTTGCTATGTCAGTTTTTCAAGATGGTGCAGCGCAAGTAGGAAGTGGCTCAACGGCGATAATAACATTAAAGTTGCTTGGCTGAAAATAGTTAATTAAAACATTAATCTATAATAAGAATAATCATAAATTCAGGTCAGACCCTGTTGTACTGATAGACATAGGGCTGTGCAAATTTACATTATACTGAATTGACCATATGTAGTCATATCTAGTACAGCACAAATAATCTAATCTGTTTTTAACAAGCATTTATTTGCAATCATCCTTTTCTGTAAATGTTGAGACTACCATTATTTGAATAACAGCTTTTGTTTGAGAATGTCTGCTAAGTTATTAACACTGCCTGCCATTCCAAGCTTCTTTGGGGGTTCAAATGTATGATCAAACATCCTGTTAACCCCACTGTTTCTCTGCTGAGACCACTGTCCTGATCAACTGTAATGTTAAAGGACTTACTCACTGTAGTAATCATACATGTGTGGCCAGCAAAACTCATCAAATCCCATTAACGGCAGCAGCAGAATTTGCGTGCTGCGGAGCAACGTGAAGCCAGATATTTTGTTTCAGCTTCTTCTCATTCTACACTGTGCAGCGGTGATAGAACCACATTTAAGCCAGAGGAAATATCAATTGAAGATTTTCTTTGCAATAATCAGAGTGTTACACTGCTTTTTACTGCATTTTGCCGTTGAATGTGTGTCTGTACTACATTTTGATGTTGTTGCTATGACAATAACAGCAGTGGGGCAGTACAGTGGGGCAGTAAAATGACGAATGAGTGAAAAAAAACCGGAGGAGACAGACAGAGAAAAAAAAGCAGGAAAAAGTGTGTGTGTGTGTGTGTGTGTGTGTGTGTGTGTGTGTGTGTGTGTGTGTCTTTGAACTCTTATCTCCCGTTCGTGTGCCAGATGGTTCGGTGCACTCTGCTATTACATAATCAAAACAGTGAATCACATTTCCATGCACACTGTGGGGAAAACACACAGAGAAACACACAAACAGTCTTGAAAGCCTTCAATGTGAAAACATTTCTGAACCAAATCAGCCAGGGACACACACACAATCCTGGAGCTCCAACACACTTGAGTTCACACACACACACACACACACACACACACACACACACACACACACACACACACACACACACACACAGCATCATCTCACATGTGGTGTGCTTGAGGAGAAGTGTGACACACTCATGACAACAGAAACACCACATGAACTACACTTGCACCACACCAAAGCATGTGTGTGTGTGACAGAGCAGACTCAGCAGCACAATGGTGACGCACACACACACACACACACACACACACACACACACACACACACACACACACACACACACACACACACACACACACACACACAACAAAGAGGGACCTCTCTGAATAGCACTATGAGACATGTCACTGTGGTATCAGCTGCTATTTCACAATATGCAGCCCCTCATTAAGGACACTTATTCTTTGTTATTACCTGAATCCATATTCATTACTTACAAACAACATAATAGAAATACTTTCATGTTCACTATCTGTCCCCGTAAGTGAACATATTTACAGTCCACTACTAGTTATAAATATAGAAAACTAGGCTGTCTGAAAACTTTAGTTGGCTTTCAAATTGGGGACAATATCTCCTTTATTATGGTGTGTTAGATCAGTGGGAGGGGATTCACTGCCGGGAAACTATTAATTGAACTGCATTCTGCATCATTTCTGTACATATAACATCACATTACATGTATTTTCAGTTTGCTGCAGTTTTTAAATAAAGAATCATACTTGGAGATGTTCACATAACTGACCTGTTTACTTTTAGCTGCGGTTTCATTCATAGCAACTTGCATACACTTCAAATAGCCATGCCTAAGAGAGCAATTTAAACAAATAAACTATCTTATGAATGTTTTTTGACGAAATTAATTTAGTATCATTCAGGGAGTTTTATCGCTTTTAACATCCCAAAAACATAAAAGAAATGTCCATCTTTTGCCCTTTCATAATATGGAATATGGTGTGGACAGTGTGTGAATGAGGCTGTGCACAAGGAGGTTAAGGATTAACCAGTCAGCATCACAGTCTGAAACACTAACGAACTAAAGAGCAGTTCTTACAGTACAGGAATGTGTCACTAAACAACATTATTCATCATAAAGAGTTTGTGTCAATAATCCAAACAATGCCCTTCACAACGAAGATCAAACATGAACAGAAACAGCTCTAGACAGAACAGCTGCTGCACACCACACAGCTGACACTCAGTGACCTCTAGAGCAATGAAAGACCACACATATATGTAACATCACAAAGTGGGGTCAGAGAAGAAATACTGTATATAGATGAAGAGGGGTGTGGTCATTTGGCACTTTGTATTATTGTGTCCAGCCTATAAATAGAAGCAGAGGTCTTACCAGGGCAGGCCACTGTATGTGCTTGGCCTTGGGTCCCTGCAGGCCCCCTGCTCCGCTTCCTGCTCCCTCCTTCCTCTTGGCCCAGACCAGCTGGTGCTCCAGTAGAAACAGCTGGAAATCCTCATAGACCTTCACCCACTCTCTCTTCTCCCACTCCTGGTCATCAAACTCCACATAAACCTGCAGAGCAACACAAACACAGCTGTCATTTAACACATCACATACGGCTTGAAAGGAATATAACAATAACAATAACAAGAATAGCATATTTACAGGTACATAAGCAACACATCTAAAACACATATTTGTAAACCTTGTTGTGTTTCATGTCAATCTAAAATTCATTTCATAAAATCATGTGCACATTGAAATTTCTCATCATTACAAGTGCAAATGATGTCCCTGTAGCAACACCTTTCTTTAAAAGTCGGCAAATCCCCCATCATTTTATAAAACCGGAGAGTAGGAGGTGAAGAAGAAGAAGATGATGATTTAGGAGAATTCATTCAGAAGTATTCACACATAATGTACAGAAAAAGTTTGAGTACATACAGAATAGTACAGAAGAGTAAATCACAAGCATTTTTTTATATTATATATTTCATATTATTTGATCATATGAAAAATAGTTTGATCACAGTTAACAATAATGTACTTGTTTTGCATTGCTGAAAATCACAGGATATATATGCTAGTAACCAACCTTTAGTGTGTGTGTGTGTGTGTGTGTGTGTGTGTGTGTGTGTGTGTGTGTGTGTGTGTGTGTGTGTGTGTGTGTGTGTTTGGCATTTACATGTTTTCATCCCCTCATCTAATCTTTACTCCCTCCTCTGTTTTTCCCGGTCCTCCTCCTATATATCCCAGCCCCTCCCCCTCTCTTCCCTCCATAGGCAGGGAGAGATAAACGGGTGCATCTCTCCTCACTCAGCCTCCCATCCTCCCCCTTTCCCATAATGCACTACTGCAGTGAACTGCGTGATCACTCCCTGCCTGCATGCACAGCTCCTTCAGTCTTCCTCCTTTGTTTAGTGTTCCTGCGCTGCTGTGTGTAGTGCCATCATTACATCTGTCGGTTATTACCTCCATCTATCCTCCTGCCTCTACACCTCCACCTCCACTGATCTCTGTGAATTTCCTTTGTATGAGCAGCAGTCATTCCAGGACACTGCCCCCTGATCACCTGATATAATCTGTCCCATGCTCCACCGTCCTCCCTCCGTCCATCCTTTCATCTCTAATTCATTCCAGACAACAAAGGTGACCCTCTATCTGTCATTGTCTCTACCTTTGCCTCCCTGCAGCCATCCACATTTGTCATTATTATTTTTAATTAACAGCTTTTTCTGTCAACGTAATGACATTTGGGGACACTAGTGATTATTTTCATTCTTGTTTTACCATGTATTTGTTGACACTTTCTGAAATAGTTTTTAATCTTTTAGTCCCTAGATTGTCAAATACAAATGCCCAATAGCCCCTCCAAAGCTGAGGTGACTTTAACAGGTGTGCTGTAGAAAACATCAACATATTCAATACTAATGAAACAAAGAAATAAAGGGGGCCACACAGTTGTTGATTTATTTCCCTTTAAAGGCGAACTGATTATTCAACTATGTGTTTCAAAACCAATGTCAGTACACTAATGAATGATTATACACGGGAACTGATAAACTATGTGGACTGCCTGAAATGATTTTTGACAATATTTAAAGTAAAACTAAGACAATAATAGAACAAGTGATTCTTAACAGGAACAGATCTGTTTCCTAGAATTGTAATATTTTAACACAATAAAAAAAACCTTACCGAAAGAAACCAGAAAAGGAAAAAGGAATGAGAGAGAGAAATATAAATTGAGTTGCTGATCATGCAGCACAGTCCCTCTCTTGCCCCTTTCACACCAAGGCTTTTCCCGTTCAAGCTCCGGGCTAGAGCTTTTCTGGTTCAGAACCGGTTCTTCGGTTCAGCTCCCGCTCTGTTCACACCACTCAGAGCCCGACTGGTGCTGCGTCATTGCGTCATCGTTTGCGTAATGACGTAACCGTTTGCGTGCCAGCTTCATAAAGCCAAACCGCGTGGAAACCCCTCACATCGACAACAACAACAATGACTGATTGTATTGAAGCGCTATTCGTTTTGGTTTTGCTCTGTCGAAACGAAATGGAAGAAATGGGACGCCTTCACTACCAACTTTACAGTCGTTACATGCTACATTCAAAAGTTCTTTACAATCATCATCATCAACTTCAACGGCAATTCCGTAGGAGAAAGAAGGTAAATATACGTCCTATTCGATGGCGTTAGAGCTAGCTGTTGTAGCCTCTGCATGCGCCAAGCTCAAAATACCCAGCTTTGCAGCATTAATTACTTTGGTATAACATTACAACTGACCCTACCCTTGCCCCCGCCTCCGACGTGAGCGTGACGTATGCGGTGCTTGCTTTTTAGACCGACAACTTTCTGGTGCTTGGAACGAACCGGATTCCGGAGCTTAGAGGTGGCTCCGCTGCGGTGTGAACAGGAAAAAACGGTGCTTATCAAGCTCCAGCTCCGAACCGGCCCTGGAACCGCATTGGTGTGAAAGGGGCATCGGTGAGAGAAAAACACTCAACAGAGAGTGGAATGTTTGCACTACCTATTATAGTGAAACATTTGTTATACTTCATACTATCTTAGTATTAACTATTATTGCTGAAATGGGCAAGTTTAAGGAAAGGTGCTTAAAGATTCCTGTCATACTCGTGTGTTAGTTATTATAAACTGAGCACTTATTACTGCCACAGATAAACAGAAAGCTCATAAATAGACACCGGTGTATCTGTACATTTGCATGTAATGGCCCGCCTGTCTGTCAGTGGGGGCCATTACAACTCAATTGGAACACTGACTGTTCCCGCGACTGGCCCGGGGCCAATAAGAGGCCATGTAGGAACAGGGAATACAGGGCTGCCAGCACCAGGTGAAACCAGCGCTGAAAAAGAAGATAAACAACTAACACAGAACTATGTAGAGCACGCCGTCTAATCTGCACGATCAGTGCTGAGTGTCACTCTGTCAGGCAGCAAGAGGACAGACGCTTACAGGAAGAGTGAGACAACATTCCTGTTAAACCTGTTCTGTCAATCAGCTTTTGTGTGCGTGCTGTGTGTGCGTGCGTGTGTGTGCGTGCGTGCGTGGCGTGCGTGGCGTGTGTGTGTGTGTGGTGTAAGCTGGAGGAGCAGCAGCTGTATGACAGAGTTTTCGTGATCCTTAAAGCCCATCAGTGGCAGGCAAAACCGTCCCGCTCTGAGTGATGTTGGGGCTGTGGATCTCGATGGTGAACAGCAGCACGCCACATAGCAGCAGCCTTTGAATACAATCAGCGTCTGTGCTCTCTGTCTTGGTTTCTGGCTGAAGACTAAAGGCAATGTGTGCATTACACTAATGAATGATTTAGAAACGTGCAGCTGATAACCTAATGTGGAAGCTGTCTGAAAATTATTTCAGCAACACAGACTAATAGGCATCCTGTATGCAGAAATTGTCATGTATTGCTCTGCATATACAGGTTAAGTAAACATCAATGATGATTGAAGACATCCGCTTTTTTTTTATTTCTTCTTTATGAAACTCCTATAATATGCTATTTCAGACGTCTATGTGTAATGTTAAAATCTGTCCACCCAGAGTGAGACCGCGAGGTCTGGCATGGCACAGATTTCATCCAGCAATCTACTTTAATAAACCTGAAGACGTCCACGAGGCGAGGATGAAACATGGTAGTCTGCAGCACAGCACGCATCGCACAGCACGCAGCGCACACAGCATCTAAAGTAGCGACCGGAAGTATTCCGAATTCGGAAAAAAACAAAAAAATTAGCAGCGTGATAGGAAATGGGGAAAACTCCTGTTGGGCTTATAGTAATCGGGGAGCACAGTGAGGCCATTGCCGCATGGACAGCACATAGCACACTGGTACAGCAGCCAGACATAAGCACAGGCGGACTGTGCATGCAGTGGGCTGCTATCAGGCCAGCAGTGGGGAGGGCAGAAAAGAAGAGACAGAGAGGAACAAAGGAAGGCAGGGGTGCGCAACACTTGGAAAGCAGTGGTATCAGGGCATGTGAGGTATTATCGCACCAGCAGCTATGAGCGTATCACTGACAGGCTGGTGTGTTGCACCGTCCTGAGGCCTGCTCACGAGATGCCGAGTAAGGACCCAGACGGACCTAATGAGAACCAGCGAGAACGCACTTGCTGACCATTACGTGCTGGCACGATTTAATCAATTGCGATCAATCGAATATTTTTTTGGCTTCCCAAAATTCTTAGCGCATGTTTCAAGACATGAATGATCAGCTGAATATGAACTTAAGGAAACTTTCTAAAGTAGGCAGCCCAGAGCAAAATATTGCAATATAGTTTTTCAATCTTTATGGATGACCTAATTTGTAACTAAACAGGAATGTAGCTCAAAATGAGTAGAAAATTATGTGAAGCTGAATTATTCATTAAAAATCACGGTGATTACTCATTTTGGTGTTAGTCGCGAATAGCTTATTGACCATTCG
>NW_011345779.1:0-3507 GCF_000735185.1 Notothenia coriiceps | reverse complement strand
AATCTTTGAACCATGTGACGTGTCCTGCCATGTGACGTGTCCCGCCTCCATAACCCCCCGGAGAGAGCACATTAATAACAGAGAGCCTGTGTTACAAACCGGAGGACTGGAGCTTGTTTACCAGTCAGGAAAAGCCATTTGTTGTATTATGGGGAATGGGTTAGCATGTGTTTTATTTACAGCTTGAAAGGGAAAATAAGTCAAGAAATCTTGCCCACTGCTTTGACTGTTTGTTTTTTTTAAACCTGTGGGGCATGTAAGCAATAACCCAATAACCCAAAAAAAATACAAAATGTGTGAATGCCATCATAGTTTTGATTCCAGATGACTTTCCTCCTGCCTTAAACTGCATATACATAAGTGGAAGAGCAAAAACTCCACTGTGTATCATTTGGTTTGTATAAATCAACAAGTCCTGAGTACCTGAGTGGCATGTGAAATCTACTTGCTGAGCCTCTATTAAGACATCAAGGGAGAACATCTAGCAGAAGCAGAAAAGAGAGAAGCTGAGCCTGAAAACAAGTCACTCTCATGTGTATTTGTCAAAAGCAGACACACTGAGAAGAGGAAAACAAAAAGAGAAGGAGAGGGGATAATAAGAACATGACTGAAGACAATAAGCACCGAGAACTCATTATGTCATGAAAGATAAATAACGTTGAAAATGGAATAGATGAGGGATAAAATGTCTAATTAAAAAGTGAAAAAGGAGTGAAAAATTTGAAACTTAAGAAGATATGAAAAGAAAAAACTTTAAGAAGGAAAGTGGTGTGCGCAGGTTGTACACGGACACAAGACGACAAGAACATCCAGGACAAAAGGAAGGAAATTAAAGTGATTATTACAAGAAGACCGTTTCATCATTATATGAATGTTTGAAAAAAGGAAGTGAAAAAAGCAAAGAAGATGAATCTGATTTGTGTGCAATGAATGAATCAGGATTATCTGAATAGCAATTGAGACAGAGAAGGACGAATGGCGTCGGGGAGGACGCAGACGGAGAGACAAGGAAGAGAGGAGAGGAAAATCAAAATGATGTAGAGGAAAACATGGCCAGTGACGGCACAAAGGAGAAGAGATGATGACACATAAAAGGAGGAGAGGGGGAATGTGATATCAAGAACAAAGAGGTAATAGATAGGAGCTTTATCTGTATGCAGTGATGGAGAAGAACATGTTAAGTACAACTAAAGGCAATAAGGACTAGAGCACTTGCAATCATTATTATAAGCCATAATATTATTATGTGCAAAACATCATTCTTATAATATCTGAAACCTTGATATGTTCCTTCCCATAGGTGTTTTAATGCTGCTACTCATTATTAGCCATGAATGAGTACCTATCTGTCTTTATTTGATTACTTAACTTTGCTTTTTCTCTACATTTAACATGTTATATACTCTATTTTCAGACTTTCTTTTACCCGCTATGTAGGGCTGTACCCGAATATTCGAATATCCGAATATTCGCTCGTTGGAGTACTATTTGGGTTTCAATTTCGTTATTCGGATATTCGTTTTCTTTGTTTTTTAATTTTTTCCAGTTTTTTTTGTCAAATTGAATTTATTGAAATCTCCAATATCAACGTAAGAGCTTGTTCGGGGGGTGCTAACACTTAACCATAAACGTTATAGTTTACTTTCTCCGTCTTTATATGTAGATATTACCTTTCTCCGTTAACCTCCGTCACGTTGTTTCCAAAGCAACAACAACTTCCTGTCAACAGCGCTACCTCTCCTTCAAAATAAAAGCATATCCATAAATAGGAAGCCACGCCAAATTACACTTAAGGCATATAATAATAATAATAATAATAAATGGGATTTATATAGCGCTTTTCTAGACCCAAAGACGCTTAATATATATAGGCCTACAACTGCAACGAAAGTAACAAACACAATGCGATATCCTTTTCAATTTCAAAGAACACAAATTGGGTTAATATTTATACTTAATATATTATATATATATATTTATATATTTATAAAACAACAATACTGTAGAATAATAAGAATTTCCTTGAGTCTTTGCGGATGTGCCAAATATGAAGACATTCCCTCAAGGTGTTGCTGCGATATCACGTCTACGAGATTGGGACGGATGGACTGACGGAAAAACCACAAACACAGCTCAGCCTCGTCTGTCTCCGGCGAGTGGCACAGAGAGGAACACAAAGAGAAGAGAGGCTGCCTGGAGACTGAGTGGCACGCAGGTTGACAATGGCGTAACCAAGGCTCCCTGTTCCTGACAACGGAGCAAATTATGCTGCTGCTGCTTTCTACTGCTACAGAATATCAATCAGCAGAAGACAGAGAGAGGGAGGGCCAGAGACACAGACTTTGATAGAGAGATGGTCCCCAAGAGGGACGTTAATATATAAAGCAGCTTCTGAGGCGCTGGCTGGCTCCCCTTCAATTATCAACAAGCAAGACGCAGTCAGACAGAGGGAGAACTCAGGTAGGGCTGCTTTGGGCAAAGACACGTTTAATGTCTCCAAATACAAATCATAGTGTGTGTCTATGTGTGTGTTTGTACACGTAAGGTTTCTACTGAAATTGCTAAGGCGCTTCAATGAGAATATATGCAGATGACTAAGGACACAAGGAGATGCAGAGAGAAAGAATGATGGCAATCTTAGAATCTAGGATATTTATAAATTATGAGATTGAAAATAATTGGGGTGCGGTGCCCCCAGAAATAGAATCAAATTCTGTGGGAAACAATACACACAATTATCCTTGTTTTTATTTATTAGTTTGATTCTATAATCTTGGGCTTTTTAGCATGCTTTTTAGCCGTAAATAAAGCCACCGGAAACAGACCCAAAATCCTCAGCTTGAAGCTCGTTGATTGGATGTTTTAGCCGCAACGCAATTCTTCGAGTGTTCTTGCTTTTTTCTTTGGAAGTCATCACATAACGGCATTGTAATACACGGTTCGGCTGCATTACATATTACAGATCTGCCGTAGTTCTTTATTTATAGAGCCCTGATGAGAAGACTTCTGGACAAACTGGAAGAACTGCCGCCAAAACTGAATACGTGACGTGGATCATAAATATATCAGCAATTAAACAACATCTTACATTTCCTTTCACAAAATACGTCTCCTTGCAGTATCAACACTAATTCGGCTGACTTTTATATTTGATCCAATTGGTAGATAGGTTATATTTACACCATAACGGTGCACAGCTGATAGAAAAGGACTTGTAGTTTTTAAGGATATTACTGATTTTCTTTAAATATAAGAATGTAAATACTGAGTTGAAAGAATAGTCAGGGGATTTGGGTGATGGGAGACACTTCTATGGATTCACAATTTCAATAGCTTACCATTAAATGACAGATATACCTTTCTGTCTGTGATGTTTTACAAATCAGATATTAATGTGTAGAAGTAAAACATGAGAAATAGTATAGCAATATCCTGTAAAATTATGTAAAAACATGAATAAAACTACACTCGTGTGGGTATATATTAATGCTACCCATTATGGATACA
>NW_011345778.1:0-2959 GCF_000735185.1 Notothenia coriiceps | reverse complement strand
AATTGCAAGCTGTTTTTAACATTATTCAGACTCAGCTCTCTGAACTAAAGCTTCTTTTAAATGTTGATAAAACCAAGGTAATGCTCTTTTCTAAAGCTAAAAAGACACCAGAGCCTGTTGTAGATATTGTAACTACGCAAGGAATAAAACTTGAAGTGGTTACCTGTTACAAATACCTTGGTATCTGGCTTGATGATTGTCTCACTTTTAAACGTCATGTCAATAACCTGCTTAAAAAACTGAGGGTTAGGCTAGGTTTCTTCTACAGGAACAAGTCCTGTTTCTTGCTTGAGGCCAGGAAAAGGCTAGTCACTGTGACCTTTTTACCTGTGCTGGACTATGGTGATCTGATCTATATGAATGCACCTGCCAATTGCCTGGTCAAGTTAGATGCTGCGTATCACAGTGCACTGAGATTTGTGACAAACTGTAAAGCATTAACCCATCACTGTACCCTGTATGCAAGGGCTGGTTTGCCTTCACTAACTGTACGGAGGCTCAGTCACTGGTACATTTTTATATATAAAGCCATGTTAGGGAAACTATTAATCCCACCCTCAAGCATTTTGCAGGGTATGGTTCTAGGACTGGTACCAATAAATGGAGCAAGTTTCATGAATGTGAAACTTTTATTTTGTAAGATAGCAAGGGGGGGGCATATTGTGATGGCCAGGCCTGTAATAAAATCTTTTTGGTGTGAACGCGACATTTCAGAACTATATCGGAACTAAAGTGGGAAAAGTACTGCGGTGTGAACGCGGCTTATGTATCTCATACTGCCTGTGTTGCAGCACCTCTTTTCACCCTCTGTCTGAAAAGTGTTACATAGTGATGTCGCTTTGTTTAGTAAGTAAACAAAGCAGTCCAATGGAGGCGTTTCAGGCAGGGGGGGTGGAGGAGTGTGTCGGAGAGAAACTCCCTCTGGAGGGAACACAGGGATTTTCGCCCTTGCAGAACATTGACATGCTCAAACAACTATAGCACAGTAGGACCTCTTTACGAACCAATGGTTTGTGGTTTTTGCATTAGGCTTTTAAACCTTTTAGCAAAGGTAAAATGTCAACCATGATGGAACAACATACTTTATTAGCATTTAAGGCACACCTCATGATGATGTTTTAGCTTACGTATTCGTTTTTTTGCTCTTTTATGAACGATGAAGGCAAGTTTAACATTAAAATAGTTGAGTCTCACCTAGCCTGGGGGAGGTGATGGTGTTCACATTGATTTTCTCGTTGCAGGTGCCGTGGTGACAGGGTCGGTAGGTTGGTGGTCTCGACGTCACTGGGCAGTCGTTACCATGACTACCTGTTACTTTGTGCATACACTGGACCACTCGTGACTGCAGGCCCTTCCCACAGGACGACGAGCACTGAAACAACCAATCAGGTGTCAGATCTCACTGATGTCATCATTAAATTCCTTCTTTTTTGATTTATTATAATAATTCTAGTTGCATTGTTCATGATTAGACACAAAATATTATTAAAAAATATGATGGCCCTTATTCATAATCCATATATTGAACCCTGTGCAGTGTAGTGTAGTGAGGCTGCTGGAGCTGCTTCAGTGTGTGTGTTTGTGTGTGTGTGTGTGTGTGTGTGTGTGTGTGTGTGTGTGTGTTTGACACATTCAATGAATAAACTGAGGAAGGAAATGTCCTCCACAGTAAATCTCACTGTGATACCAGAGTGATGCAGGGCGCTCAAAACATCTCCTACCGAGAGAGTTTGTCTGTTTCCCCACAGACAGAGAAGTAATGAAAATAAGAGGATTCAACAGCAGTCTGAAGGACAGTGAAGGCCACACCATCAAAGACTGATGACACATTTGAATAAATTGACTCCAACTGCTATGAAGGTACCCTTGAGCAAGGCAATCTGCCCAGTAGATTGCCTTGCCTAAACTGTTGTAGCTTGCCGATATAGAAAATATTTTCATGGGAAGATTATATTCTACCTTAATAAATGAAGCATGTTCATGGTGTTTCCCCTAGAGGGCGGGATTTCCCATATTGTTGGTGAGTGAATGCTTGGAGGTATTTCAGTATGTCAGCATAAAGCAGGGAGTCTGGAGGTAGTCGTACCTTGGACCAGTCTCCAGTCTTCCACTCGTAACATTTGGAGTGGTCCTCACAGGGCTCCTCATGGGGGGGCTGGGACTGAGGGTCACAGACCCTCTGAGGGTTTGTGCAGGCCACTGTGCGACTGTGAACGCCTCGCCCACAGTCTGAGGAACACTACAGGAGAACATGTAGAAAGAGAGGACACAGTATGTCAGGGAAGAAGCAACAAGACTGTCTAATATGGTCTATTCTTCATAAGGCAGCCACACCTTGGCTGACCTAAACATACATACTTTAAAATTGTTTTTAGACTTTTACAGATTCTGATGTTTTTATTAACAACATGTGCAATATGGAACAAATGCTTCTTGATCTTAGTTTGGCAGCATGCTAACACATTTATACAACTGTGCTACTTTGAAAACGGGACTGCATAGCCAAAAAGGAACAGTTCTTCACGCTATGCCTATACCTTGTTTTAAATGTAACGATAAAAGGGACATCAAACATTCCTCAGCCAATACACATCTCCTACTTCTAAACATGACTTACGTGTTCAAAATGCACCAAAGCATTTAAGGCTCAGTTTAACGTCAAATCTATTTCACAAACATTCCCAGACTGAAGGGGTTTTTACCAAAAATAATGGCAGTTTACAGAGTATCTGCTCATTATCTCTGTCTCTGAACTCCAAATGGCCTTTTCAAGATTCAAACACACCTAAATGAAAAAGACCAGTCAGAGCTCAGATTTCTCTGCTTGTGAACGCTCAGCAAACTATCAACATGGAACACGATTCTTCTCCTCAGGGGCCTCATGTATAACGCCGTGCGTAGGATTCACGTGGGAAGGTTGCTTACGTAGTAGAAATCCGAAAAATAGGTCCATACATTT
>NW_011345777.1:0-1485 GCF_000735185.1 Notothenia coriiceps | reverse complement strand
ATGCAACTCAGCATTCTTTCTCCTCCAAACACATCTAGTTGAGTTTTTACCAAAAAGTTCTATTTTGGTTTCATCTGACCATATGACATTCTCCCAATCCTCTTCTGGATCATCTAAATGCTCTATCAAACTTCAGACGGGCCTGGACATGTACTGGCTTAAGCAGGGGGACACGTCTGGCACTGCAGGATTTGAGTCCCTGGCGGCGTAGTGTGTTACTGGTGGTAGCCTTTGTTACTTTGGTCTGTTACTATTGCAGATTCAGTCTTCCCAGCCTGGTGCAGGTCTACAATTTTGTTTCTGGTGTCCTTTGACAGCTCTTTGGTCTTGGCCATAGTGGAGTTTGGAGTGTGACTGTTTGAGGTTGTGGACAGGTGTCTTTTATACTGATAACGAGTTCAAACAGGTGCCATTAATACAGTTAACAAGTGGAGGACAGAGGAGGCTCTTAAAGAAGAAGTTACAGGTCTGTGAGAGCCAGAAATCTTGTTTGTTTGTAGGTGACCAAATACTTATTTTCCACCACAATTTGCAAATAAATTCTTAAAAAAATGAGACAGTGATTTTCTGGACTTTTTTTTCTCATTTTGTCTCTCATAGTTGAAGTGTACAGGCCTCTCTCATATTTTTAAGTGGGAGAACTTGCACAATTGGTGGCTGACTAAATACTTTTTTGCCCCACTGTAATTCGATACACTTACATTATTTTCTGAAAGATTTTAAAGGGACAGTTTGATTTTGGTGACATCTTGTGAGTGTTCCATTGACTTGGATTGAATTAATTCAACTGAAAACTGAAAGCATCAATTATACAATATATGGCTCTGACTAGACAGAGTCTACAGCTTGCAAATGCTGGACAAAATGAATCAAAAGATGTGGTGAGAAAATTAGTTTCATTTATTGAAACAGTGCAAACCTTAGCTTACAAGCCTTTGAAACGTAAGTACATAAAGTGCAGTATCACAATGAACAACCGCCATTGCTGTCCAGCACGGTTTGTTTTGGGTCACGCCGCGGCCGCAGCTTCTTGAGTTCCTCAGTTAGCATTACCTTGTCCTGGTGGTGATGTTGTAGGTGGGTTCGTAGGTTAGTGGTATTTCCAGAGTATTTCACGTTTGTTGCAACACAGCTTGCAAACCGCCATAGTTTTATCTAAATTGTCGCTTTCCTTCTTCTTTTTAAAGCCGAAGTGCTCCCACACATCTGCTTTTAAGCACGAAGGTGCTGGGTTAATGTTTGCCGCCATTCTCCTGAACCGCTTCGCACTCACTGCGAGAAGAAGACACCGGAGTCTGTGTATCTAGATTCTCCAGAACAAAATATCGATATATATCGCAGGATCGATTAAATTGCACAGCCCTAGTAATAACTACGTTGGTCCATTAGTTTAACAAAATCTGCATCTAAAATTGTGGCATAGATCTACGTATTTTCCCCTGTGCAATTCTCCATTTACTCAACAATAACACATTATTATCCTTC
>NW_011345776.1:8783-12784 GCF_000735185.1 Notothenia coriiceps | reverse complement strand
CACACACACGCACAGAGCCAAACTTTAATGAAACACAGAGACCCAGACGTAATAGTACTGTATAATATTATTTTCGAATCAATAATTTTTAAAACATTTTTTTTTTTTTTATGTTTTTTTTTTTTTATAACCATTTTTCCTCCTGGTCTCTCGCGCCTCCCCTGTCATGCCTCTGCGCCCCCCTGGGGGGGCGCGCCCCCCACTTTGAGAACCACTGCACTAAATACTAATATGAAGCTGATAATGAGCAGAATATGGAACAGTGTTTTGATTGTTTTTGTATTCCTTTTGCTCATGTAACTCTATGCTCTGTGTCACAACCTCACACACACACACACACACACACACACACACACACACACACACACACACACACACACACACACACACACACACACACACACTGTCACACTGCCGCTCGTCGCTCTGTCTCCTTGTGTTCGATGGGGGTTGGAGGTGGCAGGGCCCCCTGGGGAGATGTGAGACCCAGCCACAGTGAGCAGTCTGGGGCCCCTAGGCTTTGAACGTTGGCCAGTCATGTCCTCTTCAAGCCCTATCAGTTTGAATATGTCATTATTTTTTCTCAGCAAGGCTACGACCAGTTGTTTTACTTTGCTCTGGGCATTTGTGCTTATCTATTATTAAAATGCAGTTCATTGCTCTGCTGTAATTAAAACACAATTCTCTCTTTCCGTTCTTACTTAATGTCATGAATTGTGTTGTGAGCTTTTTTGGTGAGTCTCTCTGGTAGGATGTACTTCAGCCAGCCACCAAGGGACGATATATTTTGGCTATACTTTTTTAGTATCTGTCCTGTTTTCAATCTTTATATATATGCTGTGATCCTGGATGATGTATGGCATGGATGAGTGCTTCTCGAGAAGCTGCAAGCAGATGCCAATCGGCCATCTTGAACGTGTACCGCACTACTTTAGCTAGAAGCATCGCTGTTTCTAAGTCAACACACGTGGCTGTATACTTTTAGACTTGTTCATTCCTATACTCCATGGAGCCGGAGTAATGGAAAGATAGAACATATTGAGAACATACTGTAGCTCACATGCAAGCAATTTCCTCCTCGAGATGATATCATTTCAAAATATGTCATGGTGGTCACATAATGTACAGACAGAGAGGAGGCTCTGCTCTGTGTGTTTATATCACTGCTTGTGGATAAATGTGTGTGTAGGGTTGGGAAACCAAAATATTTAGGATAAAAAAAGATTGTATGTTTAGGAAAAGCTGCCTTTCATTAAGCATATGTAGGCATTAGCAACACATGAGCACATTCTACAGTTTAAAAAAGCAGAAAATGTTAGTTTAACACACAGTTAAGCTCACACACACTATTTTCTGAACATATAGGTTCACCTGCTGAATTAAAAACAGAACAAGTGAAGCAAAGAAAGTGAAAACCATGAAGCAGACTCAGGCAGTAGAAGAATAGATTCACACTTAAAGTATTATCCTACAGAACAGAACAGCTGACAGAGAAGAGATAACATCCTTTACAACAAACACTATATGCTCTTTCTAGGTTTTACCCAATACCCAATTTCTAGGAATGTAAGTGTAATCCGATCTGATTTTTTTGGTTCGTAGTCCATTACTTCCCAAGCTTGTGTGTGTGTGCGGGAGCAGGGTTCAAAACTTGGAGGCTAAGATGGAACAGCTGGAGCTCGGCTAATGACTGTAGTTTCTCTTTTGGGCGGACAGATGGACGGGTGGGAAGCCATGTCTCTGATGTCGCTCAATCTCCTTCATGCCCCACTGACCTCTTATCACCATCTCTCTCCCGCTCCCACTCTCTGGCCCACTCACTCTTTTTGACATCCATCTGCCTGTAGAGCTTTGATAAGAAAAATTCAAATTGTGAGGGCTGTGTAATACAAGAAAAAGCCCACACACACACACACACACACACACACACACACACACACACACACACACACACACACACACACACACACACACACACACACACACACACACACACACACACACACACACACACTTTTTCCCCCCGAATATATAGCGTGCTGAAGGAGAGAGGAAAGACATCCACATATCTTCAGGTACACAGGCAAATACACACCGCACATAATGAAGAGATGTCAACCTGATTGGATAGGAGATACTTTAGGGACTCAAAAGATGAATGGCTCCTGCATAGGTTGGCCCTATACTGATAAGGAAAGGCAGTGATAAGACAGAGGGAGAGGAAGGGAACATTTGAAATCCCCTTGTATTGGTAAAGACTTTCCTCTGCCCTGTCAAAGTGATATAACAGATGGAAATAATTGTGTGATTTAGAAAACCAATCTAAAAGATATGGCTCTCTTCTCTCTTGCTTTAATAATTCAACATGTGCTTTATTTGGTTTTCCAAAGCAATCTTAATTGTACAGTAGCTTTGTGACTTTGGTAAATCATCTATCTTTCTATGGGTCAAGGAGGTCGGACGATAATTGGTCTGATACCTCATTCACACCAATGGTGTTTCAGGGCCGGTTCGGAGCTGGAGCTTGAAAAGCACCGGGTTTTCCTGTTCACACCGCAGCGGAGCAGCCTCTTAGCCCCGGAATCCGGTTCGTTTCAAGCACCAAAAAATTGTCCGGCCGGAGCAAAAGCACCGCATACGTCACGCTTACGTCGAGGCGGGGGCAGAGACAGGGGATCAACTCCTGAACAACAACAAAAAGCCGGCGTTTTATCCAGTTTGTACACAACGATGGAGAAACTTAACAAGCAGCAGTGGTCCACTGAAGAGACCAGCTACCTACTGGGAATCTGGTCTTCCGAAGAGGTACAGAGGAAGCTGGATCACAATCGGCCATTGTTGTTGTTGTCTGTGCCAGCTGTGAGGGGTTTCCGCGCGGTTTGGCTTTATGAAGCCGGCACGCAGACGGTTACGCAATGACGCAGCACCAGTCGGACTCTGGGCAGTGTGAAAAGAGCCGGAGCTAAACCGAAGAACCGGTTCTGAACCTGAAAAGCTCTAGCACGGAGCTTGAACCGGAGTTGCGTTGGTGTGAATGAAGTATGATTGGTTAAGATTTTAGGCTCTGCAGACCATTTACATGCACAAAACCCTATATGACACACTACAGGAAAGCATAATGGGGCCTCTTTAAAGGTACATTTTCTGAATGTGGTGAGATGATCGTTGGCCCTATTTGTCGAGCAAAAGGCACAAAACACGTTGATTATTAATGCAGCCTGATGATCTGGTGATGGATTGGAGCTTCAATACTGTAGCCAGAACACTTTTTCGCTGTTATTTATCAAACAATCTGCTGTTAGTTCATTTTTTCCTCTTGGGTGATTTTGCCTCCCTGGCTGTGCTGGAAGTTAAGACTAATTCCTCATTACACTGAGTTCAGCTCCACTTGGGCGACAGGGTTTATATGTGCAGCACTAAGTCACAGTGGAGCCCTGCAAGTTCAGCCAGCCGCACCGACCATTGATTATGTCTCCCGAGTGTTGAAGAACCAGGCTTCATTTTAACATTTCAGGCAGCTCTTTTCTCAGTCGAGGAAAAAAGACTCTGCCTGTCCTCGTTTGTCTGCCATTTGCCATTTCGGTCTAGACACCAAAGCATTGTCACCACTGCCAAGACTGAAGACACTTATTCCTTATTCATGGACATGCAACTTGTAGGCGTCAGATCAAGTGCTGCATTCAGGGTCTGAAAACATGTCTGTTCCTTGGATAAGTAGGGCCCTAATTGGAGATGTTGCTGTTGGTAACATAACGACAAGGGAGGAGCCTGGAAGAGGCCGGTGAACTATGAGTGTGACGCTGATGAGGGGGGTGTGTGTGTGTGTGTGTGTGTGTGTGTGTGTGTGTGTGTGTGTGTGTGTGTGTGTGTGTGTGTGTGTGTGTGTGTGTGTGTGTGTGTGTGTGTGTGTGTCTGTGTGGGGGTGTGTGTGTGTGTGTGTGTGTGTGTGTGTGTGTGTGTACCTGTCCTGCAGCTGTGTGAGCTCCTCCTCAGCACTCTGC
>NW_011345776.1:6716-8743 GCF_000735185.1 Notothenia coriiceps | reverse complement strand
TGCTGAACTCAAATACCTGTACTTTCTACTTCTTACATGTTGAACACAAATACCTGTACTTTCTACTTCTTACATGTTGAACACAAATACCTGTACTTTCTACTTCTCACATGTTGAACTCAAATACCTGTACTTTCTACTTCTTACATGTTGAACTCAAATACCTGTACTTTCTACTTCTCTCATTTTCCAAACAGCTGGTTCCTTTAGTCTGAATGTGTGTTTGGTGGCGTGATCATTATTATTTAGAGTCATTGCGTGCCTATTGATTTGAACACGATCCGTGTATCCATCATTTCCTGGTCTTCTCTAAAGAAGAGGGACCAATGAAAACGTTGTCATGTTGCCGTTGGTCACCATGGAAACATTCATTAGCTAACAATGACATTATTGTTCTTTTAATATAAAGGGAGGTCAGGTACTCTTTAAAACAGCTGCTAGTTATGGGTACTTTTTACTGAAGTACATTTCAAAGCCTCTTTACTTTGACTTGAGTAAAGAAGTTTAGTCAGTACTTCTACTTTCACCAGAGTATTTTGAAACACGAGTATCTGTACTTCTACTTGAGTAAAGGACGTGTGTACTTTTGCCATCTCTGCAGGTGAGAGCTCAGAGCGTGCACGTGCAGCCGTTAACACACTGCCCTCCCCTCTGATACAAAGTTCAATGGGTTTCCCCTCACGGCGGATTAATAGCCGTGGCGGTGTGCGGAGAGAACGGACAGATTGCTGTGCTAACCGCGACTGTCAGATCAGCCAATACGGCGAGTTTATCAGCTGGAGATTGACTCTGGATGGGGGGCTGCAACTGTGGAGTCCAGCCTCCACTAAAAAGGCCCAGAGGCACAGCCTAATGGATGTGCCGTCAATACGGAGAGGGAAGAGGAGGGCCATTAAACAGAGCATCAAGGCAATAAAAGTGTCCACTATTGTGTGTGTGAATCTACTCGTGTGGGTGTATAAGGGCACATAAACGCACTAAATGAAAAACCAGGGAATTTTGCATATGCAAATTAGATCTGAGTGGAGTTTAAATAAAGTCTCAGTGAAGCAGCAGAGAGTGAGAGGTGGGAGAGGAAACATAGTGAGAGCATCAGTATGTGCTGTGTGTGTCTTTGGCAGGTGTCTGTGGGCTGAAAGAGGATCCACACATGAGTATGAATAATAAAACAGACGCAGGGTGCCTCTCTCGCACATGCATAAATGCAGTCGCACAAACACATTTTTCCACTGTGCTGCTGGATGAACAATGCTTTAAGAAAGTGGTGTGCATGGAGTCCTCCGAGGGAACGGCACAGTGGTAATGAGGGTTGATGGATGGTAGGGATGGGGCTAAATTCACAACACTACGGAGGAAGAGAACGCTGCACCAGTGAGTGTGTGTGTGTGAGACGGTGTGTGTTGTTTGCGAGGAAGCCGTGCTGTGTGTGTTTGTGTAGCAGTGTTGTGGGGGGGCTACTCTTTGGAAGCAGAGAGCGCTAATGAATCCAACTTACCCAACATCCGCAGCTGCCTAGCGACCTCGCCTCTCAATCACTCTCAATGGGCACCTTTTATTTATAGAGCCATTATTTTTAGCCCTCTATAATTTCAGCCCTCCACCTCTTGAAGAATTGAGGAAAGAGAAAGGCTGCGAAGATTTAGAACTGCATTGATTAGAGTAGATGTAAAAGAACATTTTGGGGGGGGTTTTTCTTATAGAGAGGCGAAGTCCCTCCCCTTTCCGGGGGAGCTCCATGGGACCTTATTTCAGAAAAAGTATGCATTGAAGTCAATGGAGAGAGAAAGATTATATTTCGATCCCGTTTGAATTGTGCCACGAATTACACATATGATGTTTGTCAATTTAAAAGATAATTTTGTCAAAAACATTTTAAATGTGTCGTCAAACTGTGAAGTAACACTTTGTTTGGTGTGAAACCGCTCAATGAGCTACGTTAATGACATCACTTACGTGACTCTGGGATTTGTAGTCTTTCTAGTTGCGTATTTTTCATAGTCTTATATTTCAACAGTTTTTGACAAACT
>NW_011345776.1:4810-6700 GCF_000735185.1 Notothenia coriiceps | reverse complement strand
TCTTCTGACTGTTAGGTTCTCAGCGCATTGACTACAGTAATTGCAATGTGTAATCTGAGCACAATTAGTGGCTGTGGAACATTTCGGCCGGGCGTACGACCGAGAATGCTTGGCTGATTGAGCTTCATAGTCTTATATTTCAACAGTTTTTGACAAACTGTGACTTTTTTGACATGGAAATTATTTTGTAAGATTGACAAACATCATATGTGTAATTCGTGGCACAACTCCAACGGGATCGAAAGATAATCTTTCTCTCTCCATTGACTTCAATATATAATTTTTCCGAAATAAGGTCCCATAGTTTCAGCCTTAATTATTGCAGGGTTGTCGCTGGGACCTGGGAATGCCAGGGGCGGAAACAGGTTGTAAAATGAAGTTTAGCTCTTCTATTTAAAGTGGCTATATTGTGCTTTGTGTGGTGTTCCATTTCCTGTAGTGTGTTATAAAGGTTTTTGAACATTAAAGCATGGAAACATGTCACAGTAATGGCACAAAATACTAATATGAAGCATAATGAGCCCCTTTAAATACATTATTTTTAACTGACCTCACCTGAAATGTGGGTAAATGTTTACCTCAGTGTTTCTTTAGACTTTGGTCCATCTTCTAGCAAACCGAGTTACACCTGAAGATATCCTTGTTAGTCATTGATGATTCCTCATGAATGCTGATCCGCTCTGCCCTGAATGTTAACCTCGCCTCAATGTTGAAACCTGTCCATTTCTCTTTGACCGGCGTTGTGAAATCTAAGCTCCCCGAGGTGTTTCTTGTTTGCTCCCAACTGCTTGGGCAGAAAATCATTGTCCAGAGAAAGAACAACTGCATCGGCTCCCAATACACAGATGAGAAAAGAGAGGCAGGTTTATTGGTTCAGCACATGGAGAGAAAAGAGAGGAGGGAAGGAAGAAAAATGGATGTAGACTTACTCACTATGATACAATCAAGTGGAACAAGAGAGTGAGTGCCGCATGATGGTCATTTATTCACTCTCCAAAGCCTCCGAGCATTGGCACTACACAAATCAAGTCCATGAAATCAAATCTTCACTGAAGGCAACTGTGAAAAGACTGTTATGTAACTGGTACATAGCTAAGGGTCGGACTTCCCCCTCAGAAATGCATGCTTGTGTGCACACACGCTTAACATCTGTGTGTACGGCCTGCTGCCTGTTTTCTCACCCTTCTGGTTTTGTGCCTGCTGACCCCACGCCTGCAGGCACAAAACCAGAGGAAAATAGAATAGACTTGGGCTGGCCTTGAGCCGGCCATCTGGTCCTGGAGATGTGGTCCGTCTGAATTAAGCCCGTCTGTATGTCTAGCACACATACACAATGCCATCCTCTCTCTAACTGGCTTTCTCATGAACTGTATTTCATCTTACGGGCACTGGCACAGCGCATCTGGCCGGCCAGTCTGCTGTTTCTCGTGGCCATGTGTCTGGGCTTCTGTTCTGAGGGTCTGTGGTTTCAGGGAGAGAAAAAGGGGGGAGAGGGTAGAGCTCATATCGATTCATACCCGCCAGCAAGAAACTGCTTTCATAATCCTCCCTCTTAAATAATTCACCACTCTCCCTCAAAATGTCATCAGCACCTGCATATCGGGAACAATATCTCCCATAGCAGCCGCCGTGTGAAGAGTGTGTTCATGAGTGGAAAAGACAAGAGGAATCAGAATTACTACAGACCTGTTGCAACACATGCATGCGATGATATACAGACATGACAGTGTACTAGCTTCATGCCTGGGGGGGTGTGACACATCCGATTTATCTGGACTAATGCTCATACATACAGTTGCAAGAAAAAGTATGTGAACCCTTTGGAACTTCCTGGATTTCTGCATAAATTGGTCATAAAATGTGTTCTGATCTTCATCTAAGTCACAACCA
>NW_011345776.1:0-4412 GCF_000735185.1 Notothenia coriiceps | reverse complement strand
CAGAGGACCTTTCCCTTTGAGGTAGAACACCTTAATAGTCACTATTTAATATTAGAGCTAAGTGGTTCATATTCTTGTTTTTTTGGGTTTTCCTTTCCCTGAGTGTGTTATTTAGGTTTTTGTTCATTTGTGTGTGTGTCTCTAAAACCCAAAAACATTAGTTTAATTTTTCTGCCAGAGTTTAAAGGATTCTTTGAGTGTCCAGGGGATCATTGTTTACATGAAAAGCACTAAATGTTAAAAATTGGAACAGCTAATAATGCAGAGAAAATAGAAAACACACACAAGGCTTGAATTAGGGTTATTTCTTTATCACTTATACTAATAATTATATTAAGGGGTTAATGTCTTTATCATAGACAGCAACCCCAAATATTAATTAAAGACAATGCACACCTTTTATGCATTTCCAGATGACTCTTTGGTCAGCCACAATTTTACTTATTCACACTATTTAAAATAATTTTCCACCAATATTTAGAATTTTCAGTCCAATCTGGCTGTCAAATCACACACCTTTTTCTAAAGCAGGGACACAGCAAAATAGTTCAACCAAAGTAGGCCTAGCCCTTTCAGTCAAAAATCAAAAGACAAAGATACATTACATGTTACTTGTTAGATGCTTTTATCCAAAGCGACTTACATACTCAATACTGTGGGCAATCCCCACAGGAGCACTTTGGGGTGAAGTGTCTTGGCCCCCCGCCAGACCAAGGCTCTATCCACTGCGCCACACGACTCCCACAGATACAATGGATAAGATCTCAAGACAGTGTATGACTCAAGAAGACCGAGGTAATATCACTCAAAAGCTCAGAGCAGCACCCCCCTTAATGCCAACATATGACTGGCTGGCTGTACAAGTACACGAGGAGTTCTATTGGTCACAAACATTGAGAGTTACAAATGTACAATCATGCTGTGCCTTTTTTTCTCCACACATAGCGTTGTGTGTTTCTTCCAAACAACTCAACTTTGGTTTCATCTGTCCACAGAATATTTTGCCAGTAGTGCTGTGGAACATCCAGGTGCTCTTTTGCAAACTTCAAACGTGCAGCAATGTTTTTTCTGGACAGCAGTGGCTTCCTCCATTTTATGACCAACTTATGCAGAAATCCAGGTCATTCCAAAGGGTTCACATACTTTTTCTTGCAACTGTAGGTGGCTGATATGGCTGCAGACTAAAATATATTTTCTCATGACTCTTGTTATCTTGTGTCGCCTACCAGTGTCTATTCCGCTTTAAAAAAAAAGGTACACAGTGTTTTTTTTAAGTACATTTACATATTTTAAGCCTGAGCTATAAATACAAAACACATGTAAAATGACATGGAAATCCCTCCAGTTCTGCAGCAAGAAGCCATTAAGCAAATGGAATATATAACACAAAGAAAGGCTATTTTGTTATTGCAACTGCCTCTGCATGTTAACCTGCATTCTTTTAAGTGCTCCCTAAAAACTGTCCAAAACTGAAAGGACCAGATGTGCCCATACTTGTCAACCCTCCCGATTTTCGCGGGAGACTCCCGATTTCATTGCCCTCTCCCGGTTTCCTCCCGGGGTCATATTTCTCCCGCATTTCTCCCGATTTCTGACAAACTCAGATTTACTCAGGACTGTTTCCACTCGGACTTTAATACAACTACACCATTGTTTGGTTTCCATGGTAACACGTCTCTTTAGTAGCGCGCACAACTGAAAGTCTGAGAGGGTGAGACAGATAGTCACAGAAAACAGAACAAAAATCGACAACTACTCTACTCTCTGCTCACTCCTTTCCTGCCCACACATATGCTCCATCAAGGATGCTGCTACAGGCCGCAAGGCATTGCACTTAGAACTACAATATAAGCATGATTAATGTTAATCTAACAGCTCCGGCGATCCACTAGCACCCCCCCCCATTTTGCATTTTGAAATGCTCCCGATTTCTGAGGTCTCAAGGTTGGCAAGTATGTGCCTCAGCCATGAAAGAGTGTCACCAGCGTTATCAGAAGGAGTCATTTGATCTAATATCATGGAGACAGCTTTGGCAGGATAGAGAAGAGGACAGAAGGAGGAATAAAACCATATAAAGGGTTTGTTTTGCTCCACAAAAACGATTTGGCAGCTAAAATAGACCCGTAGGCAAATGCATCAAACCAGCCCTGTTATTGAAAGCTTCATCAACAAAATCTTGGATGGTTTTCAGAGACCACAACCCTTTTCATAATGATTTCCCACTTTGTTGTCGACAAATACACACAAGCGAGCAGTAAAATAAAAGGCATTATTGTATTTTCGATCGAATTGGCTAGTTATTTAAAGCATTAAACAGCTTGAGGTTTAGAGCGATTTAACATGGCCTGACTGAAGCTGTGAGAAACCTTTTAGACGTCTATTTTTGTACATGTTCACATCATCATTGATATTTCTTTAGACATTTCAAGATACATTAGCTTTAATTCCCTGCTGCAGAACTTGATGCATTGAGTCTCTATTGCAACGGCTTGAACAGCTGTTATACTCTGCATGGCCTGGCTTTATTTACATGTTAATAGTGAAAGATTTAGTAGAGATTGTATGCTAGTAATATATTTCCCTAGCAGTATATTTGTCAAAAGTAATGTTATTATTCCTAAAAGGGCAGTAAATCTGCACCACAAACATCAGTGACTGGTGGTTGTAGCTCTTTTCTGCAGAAGTAATAACTCACATATTATTCCTGTGAGTAATCAGGGAAACAAAGTAGTGGTTATGACTGAAAGGAAAAGCATTTTTCACATGTTCCTTTCCATAAGCTAGCTTGCTCCAAAAGCATTGTGAAATAAACAAAATACTGTATTCAAAACAAGAGATTTGTACCTCAAGTGAGTTGATTTGTAACTCAAATCAACCTGCAACTCGATACACATTTTCCTACGGTATTCAAAAACATAAAACACCTATCTGTTATCTGGATGTTATACTCTGGGGACTGTTATCTTTGCCCTGCTCTGTACCCCGCTAACTCAAGCAGGCTAAATTTAGGCCATTTCCCTGTGTCATGCTGAGACATCCAGGTGAACGTTGTAAGGGAAATGATTTCTGTGTGGTGGAAATATCAGTGGCTCCCGCAGCTTCCTCGTCTCCCATCTGTCCCTCAATATCCACAGGGATCATGCAGCTAGCTCAAATAATAAACTGACACTGTTTGAAACTCTGATCGCTGTCGACTCCCATGGCGGATACACAGTGAGAAAATGAAAGAGGTTCAAACTAAGACAGAGATATGTAAGAGTATTAATGCAGTTTGTTGTTGGGTCACGTGGGTGGAGCCTGTTAGCTTAGCCTGGCAAAAACGGAGGGAAACAGCTAGCCTGGCCCATTGTAGCTACAAAGAGGGTTTTGTACCTTTTAACAAACAAGACATCATGTTTTATAATATGAGCTTTACAGGTGCTGGTAGGTGTATTTAGTAACTATATTAGTAATAGGTGTTTCTAGTTTTAATGCTAGGCTACTGTATAGCTGCTTTAGCTGCTAACTGCTAGTTAGCTCAAGCTTAGAAATAAGTTTCTTCTCATCGAACTCTTAGCAGAAAAGCTTCCTCATATGCACAACTTTTTATCGAAGATACTGTGAAAACTGTTCTATTGTTATAAGTGTTCACTATATACAAGATGTATAAGTGTTCACTATATACAACAGGGCTCTCAAGTTTTTAACAGAGTTCAGAGTGAGATTTTGGCAGCGGTGTTTGGTACTCCAACTTCTGGCTCCCCTCAAAGTTCCCATGAAGCCCTCTGTATCGCGAATGTCAACGGGGGGGGGGGCTAGTGGAGTGCACGCGTCTCAAACAAGCCTAGTTTGTTTACAAAATTGCGGCGCAACTTGGTGGGCGGTACCCTGGAAAGAAATCTCTGCGTGAGAAATACAAGGTGTGGCGTGTGAGCGTGTGAATGGAGTGAAATGCGTGTGTGAGACTTGAGAGCTCTGCAACAATTATCTGTATAGTTGAGTAGAAACAAACTGTCTCTACAGTTTCAGGTAGATTAACACACATTTGTAAGAAAAGTTTGCAATAAAGCACAAAACCCCTCTTTGTATTAAGCTATCTGCCACAGAAAGTACAGCTTAACCTGGTAGAGTTAGCTAACGTTAGCTAACTTCATGTCCAACACAAAACCTCTAACGTGCATTACATTGACGATTTTAAACGCAACTTAACTCCAGTGTTGGGCAAGTTACTTCCAAAATGTAATATATTACATATGACTTATTACTCTCTTTTGAAAGTAATAAGTTACATTACAATATTACTGTCTCTGAAATGTAATGAGTTACACTACTTTAGTTACTTTTTAGTTACTTTCACCAAAATAACCGCAAAAGAATGGCTAGTTATTTTAAATGCTAAAATGTAGTTTAGTGCAGCTCATTATACATCCAGT
>NW_011345775.1:0-4615 GCF_000735185.1 Notothenia coriiceps | reverse complement strand
AACAGAGGGAGGACAGGAGCATCAAACTGTGGCGGCCAATGATGCGAGGTGCATAGGAATTTAGGAGCTAAAAGCGAGGGAGAAGGAGAGGTCAAGAAGACGGGGTGGAACGGGCACTCTGGAAATGTTGAAAAAGAGGGAAAGAGATGGATTTACTGCGACATGAGCTACAGTATTTATCTCATCTAACTGTCAAGGGATTTACATAACAACCGTTGAAATTTGCCAAAAATTTGAGTGAGAAAAAATGACAAAAAAAAAACTTATTTTTAAGAGTAGATTACTGCTTGTCTAACTGTCAAACTGTGCTTTTGAGTCCTGTAATTTAAAAAAAGAAAAGTATTTTGGCTGTCAAAAATACTGCGACAAAGAACTGCGATGGATTCATTAAATGCAAAAACTTCAGCAGGCAAACCAGTTTTTTTAGTTTAAAAAGTAGTAACAGTGTGGGAGACACTTCTTTGAGGCTCTGGTGGACAGGCGTTAAAAAAGATATTAAGGAAATCTGACCACTTTCGAGCTGTTTAATAATCCAAAATAACAATGTGTCACCCCCTTCCTACAGTTGCATAAGAATTTACCACACAAATGCGGTTATTCGTCCATGTTTATAATCATTTCTTGATCATTTTTAGAGAAGAAATTCCTTCAATAGAGTGTGAAAAATTAATTTGCCATCTCCTTTCAGCTTCTCTATATATACTGGGTAATTTCACAAAAATAATTGGATGGAACCACAGAGATAACGCTAAAAAAAGAGCTTCGGGGTGGAACACGAACCAGAGATGAGTTGAAATCAACAAGAATATAGCTGAACTCTGAGTGAACCCCCGAAAATGTTGAAGCTGCACCAGTGCTTTTCAAACATCCACTCGAGGGACCCGATTTAAAAGAGTTGCTCTCACGCCTCAAACTATTTTGCATTTTTTTGATTTTGTTCCATCTTATCTTATCCAAACACCTGTAACGTAGACGCACTGGAGCGTGAGCGGGCGAAGACACATTCGGAGACAGACAGGACGCGACTACATGACCTCTGTGTGAACCTTACAGACAGGAAGAGAAATGAGTCAGACAGGCAGCTTGACACAGCCAAGCTCTATGTTGACGTTCACTGGGGGGTTCAAAAATAATTCTTTACGTTTTTTTTCCTTCACTCAAAACAGTTGTATTGTCTTTCTTCTTCTCCCACCTGTCAAAACATCTGCAACAAAGTCTCAAGTGGGGAGGAGCAAACACATCAAACGGACACTTTACTCCCTCCGTACAAGCACAACACACAAACACACAAACACTCTGACCTCTAACCATTTTGGACAAGCAACAGCTGGTTTTTAGAGAAACAGTTTTCCTGCTCTGACATACGCACTGTGGCGGCAGGGGAGCGGAGGCTAACTGAAGCTCTTTCAATAATGGCTATTGACATCTTTAATTGTAGCTGGGCTGACAAACAGCTATAATTCATCCTCCTGCTTCAGCCCAGCTACAATTAAAGATGTCAATAGCCATTATTGAAAGAGCTTCTTCTGGAACTAAACACCCAAACATTTACATGATCCAGCATGGGCACCACAGTCAGTAACACACACACACACGCACGCACGCACGCACGCACGCACGCACGCACGCACGCACGCACGCACGCACGCACGCACGCACGCACGCACACACACACACACACACACACACACACACACACACACACACACACACACACACACACACACACACACACACACACACACACACACACACACACACGCAGTACAGACCTGGGAAGTATTGGTTTCATCATTCAGCATGGTGATCTAGGTCATTCGATCGCGACAGATAGCATCTTAATTAGGGCGCACAATACAATTGTGCATGCATGTTAATGCGTCAAGTTCATGCCGTGGTGATTTGATTTACATTATTTTACTGTAGTTTATGCATTTTAGTTGTCATAGTATTTTATACTCCCAATTAAAAACCGGCTTTACTTATTGTTTCTTCACTGTGATGTTGGAGCTTCATTGTGCAGAAGGAAGCGTGTTTACAGTTTGACACTATGAAGCTTGTACCATGCTCATCTTCATTTGTGCATGCTAACCTTAATCTGAGTTTAAGACCTGAAGCCATGAGCATCATGCGAATACACTTGAAACATGAATGGTCTTTACAACGTTTGAAATGAGTGTTATTTCTATATTAATCGATTACAAACTATTTTAGGGGGTGTTGTGGATAATGAAACAGGAAGTAGGAAAGTGGGTATGACATGCAACAAGATGAAATCTAACGGCTCAATCAAAACAAGCTCAGATCATTAACTGAGTTAAAAGCATAATGAGCATGTCACCATGCATTTTTCCAGCTTTATTGGTTGACTTAACTGTTGTTAAAATATTTTACGGTTTAACAGCTAAATGTGTTTTATATATTTTGATTAGACATGTTCTGTTTTTTTATATATTTATATATATAAATGGCTCATTGTACATGTGGGGTATGAAGAAATTAAACAAAGGCCCTTCTAGCTGCTGAAAAAATGGAATAAAAAGGAATAAAGTAAAATAATTGGATGATGACACCATACACACACACACACACCACATGCTGGGCTGTGTTAACACTCTGCTGCTGATTTCCAATTTGGCAAAGCATGGCAGCGGTTCGGAAAAATCAAATCTTCCAAATATTATTCACCAAAATCAGTGTGTGAATTATTTCAGGTAAGAATAATTGCCAGAGCAGTTTTCAATCCATGATTTTTTATTAATTACATTTAGTTTTCATATTTTACGAATAAAGTCTTGGTTTGGCATCCGACTGTATTATCATAAAATAACCAAATTTAGTTTTCAGAATTAAATCTGGTAATTAACAACTGAGCTCACAAGTTGTACGTTGGCTGTTTGAGGCAAACAGCGTATACCATTATAAAAACACATGCAAACACACATGCTCAAATGCACATGGATACAAACAAATTAGAAGACAACACACTTCCAATATAAGCATACACTCCCCAGGCTGTACAGTTATTGGGCATCCTCAGTCTCCTCTACAGCTGTCTTTCTCTCGCTACCATGGGACTTGATTAGCACGCACATATGCCTTCACACACACACACACACACACACACACACACACACACACACACACACACACACACACACACACACACACACACACACACACACACACACACACACACACACACACACACGCTGCTTACCGCAGGGCGCTGCTATCAGCACAAGCCTAAATGCCAAGTCACCTAGCTAACCATGCAGAACTAACACTCCACACTGACACACAGCTACTCACAATAAAAGGGCATCCAAGTACTTACAGTGTGTGTGTGCAGGTATTAAGATTTAATGTAAAGTCACATTGCCACACACACAGGTTTTGAGCCAGTGTGTGTCCTAGAGAGAAAAAACAGCAAGAGCAAAAGAGATTGAAAAAACTCTGGAAACGGGGCCACAGCTTGTTCATGTGTATGTCGTTGTGTGTGCATACTGTATGTGTGTGATGTGATGAATTATAACAGTCCAGCAGGCTTCAGGCCAGAGGACAGGACCCCACTGAGAGGGGGGGGAGCCTGCCTGTGTGTGAGTGGATATAAGAGCAGAGGGCAGCAGCAGGAGGAGGACAAGTGTGAATATGGGACTACTTTATCTAGATAATATTAAAAAAGTGTTTTCAAACAATACTTCTATAAAGTTTAATCAGTTGCTTTCAAATATGTTGATTTCACTCATTTCAATGGGCAGTCAGTCGACCAGGGTCCTATACAAGTATACTAAGACTATAGGGTCTATCAAATGTGGAATCATCGCCTTCTTTTTTTGAGGAAGGCAAAATGTGGCTATAATGTGACTAAAACTGCTATTAATTTGCTGCAACTTCTGTAACATATTCAAAGGGATATGATTATTTATGTTAACCCTCTATGGTACACACTATTATGCCATTTGGGAAAAAAATGTTTGGAGTGTTTTTTTGTCATATAATAGACCAAATAAACAATCTAAAGACATTTTAAATAAATAATTATTTGGGGATACTTTTTGGGGTGTGTTGCCTTGAGGCAACACTACCATAATGGTAAGTTATGAAAAAAGAGAGTTATTGTTTCAAATTTGAACAAAATGTATTTAAAAACACATGGAAAATACTACATAGCCTCAACAGGTTAAATTGCATGCCAATTAAAATGTGAAAATCGTTATTTTTTATATTTTAACAAGATTACATGTCTGAATGTTGCCTGCAGGCAACATTGTACCATTGTGAAACAACCTTTAGGAATAAATACGCAAAGAGCCTAGGCATCTTTCATCAAACTTTATTGAGCCATTTGACAAAATAGACTCACTATTGTGGAAGTTCATGAAGCAGTTATTGTCAGCAGTGAAGCACAGGTACGTGACACACTTTGATCACTGCACTTTCACCCTTACAGCCAGGGTATTTGCACCGGCCCTTTTTCTCCACCCACACAGGCCAATGGTCAGTGTGGTCTTGATGCATTGATGGCACTGATGAGGAAGAACCTCTGTGCTTCTTCTCAGCCAGGTCTCTGTCAACATTATGAGATGGTCTCCCCCTTTCTTCAAAACTTTCC
>NW_011345774.1:0-6545 GCF_000735185.1 Notothenia coriiceps | reverse complement strand
TGTGTGTGTGTGTGTGTGTGTGTGTGTGTGTGTGTGTGAGATTAAAATAGCCCAATTGCTTTTACAATAAATAAACATTGAATGTGTTTAATTGAATAGTAAAGGGGTTTAACGTTAGTGGCAGGTTGTGTGTGAGAGAGAATAAATAAGACAGCCCAATATTTAAATAAATTGTTATTCTTTTTCCCCCAATATTTAGCATATTTCGCAACTTTCCGCAATTTCACCGCATAAAATCACATAAAAACCCCGCATGTTTAATCGCATAATCAAGGATTTCAGCCCGCGTTTTTCTGGAGGGTCTAATCTGTATGAAATGTCATGGTAGCCCGTCCACTAGATTTCACTCAAAACTACAAATGTTAGGGTTCTACTTTTGGGGACCATGCCAATCCATTCGCTAGTTGTTGAGATGTTTCAGCCTTGACCAAACTGGGGAACACTGACATCCCTAAAGCCATGCCCTAGCCAACATTCGAGTTTACCCTGCCTATTGTCAACCCTGATATCCCTTCACATCTATCTGCTCTCATTAATCAACGCTGTATATTCAGTTCCCTAATGAATGCTAGGGTATTCTCAGATGCCAGGCCTCAGAAGCAAACGTGACGTGATGAGTAGCTTGTTTTACAGTGATACTAACATGATGTCCTGTCAAGCTCAATGGAGATCATGTCCCTCCGCATCTAGATCGTTAGTCTTCGGGCGCGGCACGTCTGCCACTCCCAGGAATACATAACATGCAAAACTCGATCCTGTCTGCATTGAACAATAAGCAAAAACAACAGTTCATCCCACGGTGACGACATCATGGGAACTTGTTGCCATTTAGAACATCTCTCACTAAACCAGAAATGTTGAATACACCTTGCGGCAACGGACATTCAACTGCCTGATTCACCTTAGGAAAAAAAGGAAAGGAAGCAAGGATAGAAGGTTTTTGTTAAGCCCCTTGATGCTGATTTGTGGTATTGAGCTAAATAAATAAGCCTTGACTTGATTTAATTAGCTTTTAAATGGTGTAGATTAGAGTTAAAAACTCAACCAGGCTCATAAGGTGTGTGAAGTACACAGAGAAAGTGGACTAAACACAACTAAGTAAATAGATGTCTTGTAAAAACTTGACTTGATCATGACTTATCTAAGTAATTGCCATGAAACAACTTTCCTTTAGTGCAGCGGTTCTCACTCCCTCTGGCCCGGTGCCTAAGATAACTGATCTGTTTCTGCTCCAAAGCCACGGCAGTCCTGTGATCTTTCTTTACGAGCTGCACCTCTACGTCAAACCTTGCTGCCTCAGTCACAGCTCCGCAAATTAAACATGCAAATTCAACCTATGGAGAATTCCCATAACTGTCAAGAAAAACGGGTTTCGCCTCCATCACACGAAATGAAATATGAACACCGTGGAAGCTTTTGATTTCTGTAACACCCTGATGGGACAACAGATACAAAAAAAATACACGTTTTGTCCAAGTGCTGCTTCACTGTGTCGTTAAAAATACTAAATCTCTGGCAGCTTAAATTCAAGAGAGAAGACAAACGAGGAAGGCGCTGATGACAATGAGAACAGATGTGTTTTTAATGGTTTATGGAGAATAGTTGACATTGAAAGACAAATTGTGCTTAATGACCGTGTTGGTTTAAGTGATTTCATTAGGGGGGAAAGGGCTATATAGAAGGAAACAAAGCAGCTGTTCATACTGATCCGTTGTGTGGATAATTTTAAGTAGGATTAAACTTATTTTTCTAAATTCAAAACAGTAAAACTTTCCTCAAATTTGAAGTTAGAGGATATTTTAGTAGGACAAATCCAGCATAGATAGTCTAGTCAGAATATCTGTATAGGAGTGAAACAAAATTATGATTTTTATTTTCCATCAATCATTTAAAATATTACACAGATTCACTTCAGCTTTTCTCTGTGAGTGAAACAAATTACTTTAATTACTGACAAAGCTCTCCATTAAAGGTGGGGTAGGTAATTCACTTCAGAAACACTTGTTGTTATATTCCATGGAATGCTCTTAACATCCCGATAGCAATTAATATATTAAATGCTTTGACAATAATACAAAAAAAAATTCATCTGTGGAAGCCGTAGTACTGTAAAAAGCACGACCAATCATCTGAGCCGGCCCGGCTAAAGTAACTGGATGGCCTACCTGCCTGTCAGCCTTCCATCTGTGCACACACTTATCTCGTGCCCTCATTGGTCATGTGCAAGTTCGTGTGTGTTGGAGGAGGGGCTCTGTAAGGAAGTGGCAGATTTTTTACGGCTGCGTATTTTCAAATTCTAGCGCACTTGAGCTGGTTTCTCCACCTACCCTACCTTTAATAGGATACGTTTCCTTGTGTCTTATTTTGTTATAAAAATAAACCCTCCCGAAAAAAACTTGGTAAAACAGTATCTTTGGAGCATATCAAATAAATGACACAAAAAAAAAAAAAAAAAAAAGACAGGAAGTGACATGCTCACCCTGGCGAAGTGCTCGGGGTCTCTCAGAAAGACGGTCCTCTCCTTAGCGATACTGTTGCTATGGTAGAACTCCACCAGCTCGTTGAGAGAAGAGAAGAGCTCGTCCCACACGTAGTACTGACAGCTGCGGTCCTGGAGCACCTTGAAGTGCTGAACATGGTCCCCATAACTACAACACAAACACACAGAAGATTAAACTTAATCCTATTTTAAAGCATCTGATGATTAATGCCAATCACTCAAGCATAGATGAATCACTGAATCATAAATGGTTACAATTAAGATCTCATAAACCAACGTTGTCATCTGTTTCAACTTGTAGGAACAAATATAAAGCTGTCACTGCATCAGCCTTTTCCCGTCAAGATGAAGTTACCAACATACGGATGAATAGTTCATGAGATCATTTATGAGTTTTAATCATGAGACTGGTGTACCGTGTGAAACAAAACGTCAACCTTGATTTGTGTACATAATTAATACATAACTTCATTTATGTTTATTTTGGCCTCAACGATGGTCTTGGCCTAACATAAGGTTTTCCTTGCTTAAACTTAACTAAGAATTTTTTTTTGAATTTACATCGCTAACCACGTTCAAATCTGCAACAGTGCTTCGGTATGGGAATTTTTTCATTGACTACTTGAATTCACAGTGTCAAGTAGGTGTTAAAACATTGTTCTTATGGGATGAGTTGGGTAAGGAGAATGGCGTGTTTACAGTATGACACCTGAAAAGCTTAAAGGGGCCAAATTATACTTTTGGAGGTTTTCCCTTTCCCGTAGTGTGTTTATATAGTTTTGTTGTACATGTTAATGGTCTGTAAAGGCTAAAATCCCAAAGTACTTTCTCTCCCACACACTCCCCCCCCCCCTTCCTGAAACGCCTCGATTAATTTGTGGGACATAATCTGGTCTTTCTGTGCTTTTTGGACACATTACATTTTGACCAGATTTGGGTTGACAGCCACAGTCTTGACCTTTAACTCCTCAAAGCATTAGCTCCACATTAGCTCCACAGCTGTCAGCTGTTGGAGCTGGCATGCATTCAGTGCAGTTCTGTTCATTTGCCTCACTGGAGCCACCACTTAATTCTTGTTTTATTTTTAATTTAAATTAAAACCTTTTAACCAATCAGACCAGGTCTGTAGTGAATAATCTGGCACAAACAGTATGCGAGTGGACACATTTACTACATTCTTGAAGAGAAACCCACGTTTATGCTAATTCTAATCCAAACTAATAAGTACAGAATGGAGGCAGTTATAGGAGTCACTTTTTGGTGTGTGTGAGTAATATTTAGAAATGTAAAGAGCAGGAACTGACATTTAGGTAGTCTGCTCTGGTGGTCTGGAGGATTCTGTGCAAAGCAGATGGTATCAAACATAATGCCCATTTAGACATGACTCATTTTCACACAGTGTAATGTATTAGTTTGCATTTTGATGAGTACAGGTTTCCTAGAAGAAGAAAACAAGTGTGTATATATATAAATATTAAATCAGTGGACACAAATAGCCACAGTGTTAGAGTGCCTGCCTTGTTTTTATGATTAAAAGAGTTTGGCCAGTTTCCGTTGGCAATCATATACCTGCTTCATATCCTGCTATGCGGTGGTTGCTTAGTAACTTGCCAGCTTATCTTTAGAAATCTGGACACCTCACCATGATCATACGGTTATATAACTGCCTCCGATATGCAGCGGAAGTCAATGCAACTCCTCCATCTTTCTAAACGCATCACATTTGTGTGGGACTCAAGTTAATGACGGCTAGGATTTAATATCCCACGTTTGGAGAAAAGCTAATTCAGTTTAAGGCGTGGGAACACTATAGTTTCTTTGACATGTTGGCATCATTTGTGTCCCGTAAAAGTGAATAGATTCCTAAAAACAACGCCCTTGCTCACACGATATAGCGCTTGCGTTTTAACTTCTCTGAACTCCTCGCCTATCTAGTCGGACTGGCGCTGCTCCAAGCTTGGGAAAAGTAAATGAGCATCAGCTTGTTTTCAACAGAATTCCTTTCTCTATTCAGACGCCAAGATCTAAACGACTCCCTGATGACTGCATGGCATTCAGCTGACACCTCCACCCTGCCCTTCTTCCTCCGCCTGCTTCTCTGCTTCGCCCTGTGTGTCCTTGTTTCCCTCGACTCACCCTTCGTCATTCCCCCGGGAAATGATATAACTGTACCAAAAAAGGATGCTTTCTTGCCGAAAACATTCATTCGAGCCAAATGTAAATTAACTTATTTTTGGATTGACACTGTACCCCTCTTTGTAGTCAGCAGTTGTTTTTTTCTTTGCCTTTGGGTCTCTCATTCTTCTCTATCATCTGACTTCTATCTATCTCTTCCCTCCCTACCGCAGTTCATCTCGTTATCTCCTCCTCTCTGTCTCCCTCTCCTCTCCTGATTCAGCCCTTTCCCTCCACTGAGTCACACACAACAATGTGATCCGAATGATCTCCATCAACCCAATCGCCCTCCCCAGTTGTCTGACGCCATCTGCTGCCCCCTACTGGTTGGCTCTGTTACTGCCAGCAGCTGTTTTTGTCCAACTTGGACAAAACATTGGTACCTCAGAAGATATAAGAGCGTGAATGACAAAGACAGATTTAAAGAGATTCTGTGGAGGTGGGGATTATGGGCAGGATGTAGACAGGGCTAGGACTTTCCCTTTAGGGGATTCACAACAATGTCGCGAAGAATGAATTGCATCAAACACTAAGAAGGAAGGAAAGGGGAAACGAGATATTCCTTAAGGTTGTGCTGGAGGCAGAGTTTACACTTCCTGCAGCTGTTATGTAACAATGATGTGTCTAACATGTTGTTTTGGGGGTTTTGGGGTCCATTAAAAGTACAAGAATAAAATCCCCATACATTATAAATGTTATCTGTTGTATCGAATACCTCAAGATCCAAAACAGTAATGTAAAAATAGTGAAGGCTCTCTTTTGTTCTAGATATCTTCATTTTATCCAGTGGTTATAATATGCTGACATGCAGAGACTAAAATAATTCACACACACACACACACACACACACACACACACACACACACACACACACACACACACACACACACACACACACACACACACACACACACACACACACACACACAACACACACACACACACACACACACACGATATACCTGTGCACACATACCTTCGTTCAAGATATATTTTGAAATGTACAGGTTGTTCGGTGTTAAATGGACATATAGAATGGCAAGTGAAATATAATTGAAAGCTTACCTGAACCTGCCTGAGTTCCAAACTCCTATAAATCCCACCTGTCTTACAATGTACTACTCCTTGCAGGTCATCCAATGCTAACAGCTTTGTCCTCACACATAAATCACACCTTGAAAGAAGGGTCACAGCAGAATTTCACACATATTATCTGCTATTTCACAGATATTAGTGCTGCTAAAAGTTAGTCCTCTATTTGTTAGGAACACAATGCAAGCAGACACAACCTTAACTGATGATCCGTTATTCTCTGTATTCACAAGATCTCTACACTATCATCAAGCTGTTATTAGGCAACAATGATGTTTCGTCAATGAGTACATTGTTGGTTGTGATTAGAAGTAGTGAAAAGAAGAGGAATATTATCAGAATGATTTATATTTTTCTATCATAGTTTACTAAACAATACAAACAGATTTGAATGACCTTATTTGTTAGCTTTTACTTACTTCAGTTTAGTAATGCTTTGTATGAATGAGGGAATGGAATACACTCATGGAGCACACTTCTCCTTGTGTGATACCTGTAGAATCATGTGTCATGGATGTATGTTTATGTTTGTTTATGTTTATTAAGGATCCCCATTAGCTTTTGCTCTCGACAAAAGCTACTCTTCCTGGGGTCCGACCAGGCCGACACTTAAAACAATACAACAATAATACAGCAACATTTAGGACATAAGTCCTGACATCATTAACAACATTTAAAAACATCACCAATATCATCAACAACATGCGATCAAATTCAATTAAATTAGGGTTCACAGCTCACAAGGGTACATGGTCATTAGTAGATGGCCCTTCAATCT
>NW_011345773.1:7662-13028 GCF_000735185.1 Notothenia coriiceps | reverse complement strand
GTATAGTACTACGTAGTAGTACCACACACACACACACACACACACACACACACACACACACACACACACACACACACACACACACACACACACACACAGGTATTCTGAAAACACGACATCAGGGTTTGTATTACCTGTTCAAACATGGCAGGGTCTGGATGAGGCTTCCCCACACAGTCTCTGATGAAGCTCTTGGTGGCTCCTTTGATCTGCCTGGAGACGATCCCACTTCCGTCTACTATGTACTTCCTGTAGATGGCCTTGGCCAGCTTTGCCCTCTTCTCCTGGCTCGTCTTCCTGAACCCGGAGCAAGCAAACCAGAAGTCCAGGAGGTCCGCACACCCTTCCTGACACAGGAAGTTTCGGAACAGCTGGATGCCTTCCTGGTCGTCCAGAAGAGAGTGAAGCGACTCGGCCCACTTCAGGTACGGAGGAGTCGGTGAAGCCGAGCCCTCGGGTTCGTACCCTAAGTCCAGATCCGGGCGCCGCGGGGTCGCAGACGACGAGGAGGGCGTGTAACTCGATTGATCCCCCATTTTAGATGATAACGATGACGGGGGGTAGCCGAGCGTTTGGGACAGGGTGTTTGGACGGGTGCTGACCGACTGGACTGGGGGGTCCACATCAGATCCCTCCTCCCCAGGAACAGGGGGTCGCGGAGCATCCTCGGTAAAGTGGGACGGGCCGCTCAGAGAGGCCACAACGCCCCCCCCGCCGCCCCTGAACCCAATCCCATGTAATTCTCTGACAACACTCATGTCTCTGGTTGCTCAAAGCAGAGGTCAGATCTTCCTCTGTAGCAATGATTTTGCTGGCAAACAATTCACCCTGTGATAAAAAGGAGAAAAGTGGTTGAAGTGGGGACGTTGATGCAAAGGATATAAACATTGAGATAAGATGGTAGAGGTAACCCTCAGCCTCTTTATTGTGTCTGGCCACACATATATGAAGCACTATTAATAACCAACACAACTAGCTACCTTAGATTATGAACAAGTATATGAAATTATCTCATTACAAAAATGCTAACTTCACACGTAAACTAGCCAACCAATAACTCACAAACTGTATAACAGTCTAATGGTTGGATCAAAGACAAGAGCTTCCATTGAAGAAAAGACATACAAAAGCACATCAAAGAAAAACAATGTTAATCAGCACCCTACAAAGAGATACCTTTACAAATGGCTGATTGGGACAGGTACGTGTATTACTAAACCTGATGTTTGATAAGCCTTACAGCGGCAAACACGTTTACATGATATTTCTTTCAACAAGTATTGACTTCTGCAGCCACAAACATTATTATCCTCATAGCATCATTATCAGTGTGTTAATAATACCGTTAGTTAATTGCAACTAGCAGGACTCAAAATACACTTTCAATTTCAAGTTCAATACTGAGATACTAGTACTTTACTTTGGAATTTCACTTCAAACTTCTACCCCACGACAGTTCAAAGTATATGGTGTTCTTTTACTCCACTACATTTATTGCATACCTTTAGTTTCTTTGCTGATTTTGATGAATGAAGTGAAATGTAATCTTAAATCAGACTGTAGTTCCACCTGGAGTAAATCCACAAGCTCCCCTGCTGTATACAAAGTCATTCAAACTAGCTGCACCTTTACCAGCTTTGAGAACACTTTAATGATCAATCATTATAAAACATATCATATATATTATTCTGAAATGGACCAATCTGCACAATGACTACTTTTACTTTTGGTACTTTAAGTACATTTTGATGCCAATACTTTTGTACTTTTACTTAAGTATAATTGTGATTGCAGGACTTCTACTTGTAACAGAGTATTCCTACACTCTGGTACTTTTACTACAATATATGATTACTTCCTCCACCTCTGCTTTGCGGATTGGGATCAATGATGTTAAATATGTAAATCAACACTTAAATCAGACTTCAGTTACACCTGGAGCAACATACACAAGCTACCCTACAGTATACGAAGTCATTACATCTAGCTGCCCCTTTATAAGCTTTTACAACACTGTAATGCACCAATAATTATACTCAAAACATGTAACAGATATTATTCTGTAGTGGACCAAACTGCATAATGAGCACTTTTATTATGGTTACTTTAAGTATATTCGGATGCCAATGCAGGACTCTTACTTGTAACATAGTATTCCTACACTGTGGTATTTCTACTTTTACTTAAGTACAAGATATGAATACTTCTTCCACCTCTGGTTAACACTTTGTATAGCTGGACATCCTTATCTAAATAACCAAGAGTAATGTTAACAAGCTAAGACAGCTAGCTAGCCTTGTAGCAATGCCACCACCAATGCCAGTGCTTTGAAGTGGGAATCTCATTCATCTTGGCCTGCAAAAAGACGGTGGGGGGATGGGTACAGAAACAAACTCTACAACCACACAAGACGGGCCTGCAAAGCAAAAACACTCCCAACACCAGCGTACTTTGTTAACGTATTCATACCAAGTTAACTCGCACCAAAGCAAGGGCAACTTTCCTACTGATTAACACCAACAAACCAGCCGATCTAACATCAAACAAAACAAGAAAGCGAGGGCACGTTTTCCACTCTACTGGCTGCAGCGCCAGCTAGCTTGGTGTGTTAGCTAGTTTTTGGTTAGCTTGTTAGCTTAGCTAGCTAACGTCCCGTTTGTTTTCCAACAAAAGTGTCCGTCCTACCGTCTCTGAAAGCCCGATCCCCGTAATCCGCTGCATTGGGGATACTGGCGCGAACTGTGTGCCCCGAAAAGCAGCATATGGAAAGCTTTTCTAGTATTAAATATTAACGAAAATGACCCGTCGACTAACCCCTTAACTCCCCATGGTGGCTGGGTTTCTGAGCAATAATACAGAGCGAGAGAATACGTGCGTGCACGCCGACGCCGTGCGGTGTTGTAGTACGTTTGTAGAACTACTACTACCAGAAGTGACACACACTGCGCGTCACCATGCTACATGTTTGGCAGTGGTGAAAGTATTGTAAAACATATATTTATATATCTATCATTTTAGTTTGAGGAAAATGTCACGTTCAAAAGGAGAAATGGACTTCCTCCAAACCAAATGTTGCCCATGTTTACATAGAATTACAACAATATGGCACCACCATTTAAAAATATATACAATAACAAGGCAATCAAAACTAAAGCTATTTCATATTATACTTGAGATGATAGCTGTTGATTTGTATCATTATTTTCTTTACATTTCTTTCTTTATATATGATTTTTTTTAACGTTTTACTCTGTATAACCTTTATATATACAGTCTATGTGTATAACACAGGGGCCAAATCAGGCCCTTGGTGGATTTAATTTCGGCCCGCAGGCAGGATAATTTTAAATTACTATTAAATCTGGCCCGCCAGTATATTGCACGCACACCTCAGCTCAGAGCCTGACCCCAAACATTGATGAACTTGCACCCGAGATGAGATGCCAAGTATCTGCTTGAACTAGCATCACAGAGCAGCACACTGAGTTTACATGGATGTTTCCTTCTGCACTTTCTTTCTTGAGACAACAGGGCATGTTTGTTTTTTTCTTTGAGGGAAATTGTTTTTTTTTAAGCTGTTGTTGACCTGTGGAAAAATGTAATCATAAGAAATGACTCTGGAAAAGCTGCAGATAGAGCCATAAGAAATGAATGCAACTGATTATTTAATGTTTAATGTTGTTTTTATCGGCAATAATTTAAGCTTTGTTAGTTCCAGGTTTAATATGTGCAATAAGTTCATTTCAATACGTTTTGCAATAAACATTGAACCAGCCCGGCCCTCGACTAGTACCCAATTATTTATTTTGGCCCACTGTGTATTTGAGTTTGACACCCCTGCTTTATAAGATAAGATAAGATAAGATAAGATAAGATAGTACTTTATTGATCCCAATTTGGGAAATGTTTGCATATGTGTAACTGTGTAGCCCCCGATGTCAATGTGTTGTGTGTTAATAATGGATTATGTTCACATATATTTTTTCTTGAATAAAAGATAGAAAATAAAGTATTTAGATTACATAATTTACATTTTCAGAGGTGAAGAAGTTTTCTGACATTTTAGTAAAATAAAAGGAGGCTATCAAAACTTCATTATAGTCCTGCAATACAAATCTTACCACTACAAAAGTATTAGCATCAACATATACATAAAGTACCAAAAGTAAAAGTACTAGTTATGCAGACTGATCCATATCAGAATAATATGTATTACATTATTATATTATGAATATTTATGCAATAATGTGATTTTATAGCAGCTGGTAAGGTGGAGCTCATTTTATCTGTAATTTATGTATAACTAGAAGTATTCAATAAATAGACTGCAGTAAAAAATACAAATGTAGTGGAGCAGTATGCAATTGCAGAAAATGGAAATACTCTAGTACCTTAAAATAATTAAGTTTAGATCAGTGTTTACATCAAAACTCTGTAAATAATTAAACTGTCATGCGATTTTCACCATTATCGTCGACAAAGGAACTCACAACAATATTAAGGAGATAACTATTGAAAAATTGGCCCGTACATTGCAACACTAAAAATAATATACAGGCGTTTGGGAACTACATCATAGTACATTACGTTTAGATGAGATAAAGATAAGATGTACTTTATGACGGTACACGCAATGCAAGCAAATCTTCCTCCATCAGGGTTAAATCATTATATATTATCATTACTGATGCAAGCAGCATTTTAATGTCGATGGTTGCGACGGAGCATCTTCTACCTATTTACTGTGCGGTGGTCTAACGACTGTAAAATAAGCATTTTACTTTAGATGCTCAATCTAAACCTCCTACATAATTAAAAAAAATATCCAAGCATATTTTTTAAACTGATTGTATGTTGTGTATGTAAAATGGATCTGGTACCTTATACGTGTAGTGGAGTAAAAGGTATAATAAGAATAATTCAATTACAAAATAACTGATAATTGTACTTAAATACAGTAATTAAGTTTGTGAACCATAATACCGTTTACCACTGACATTTGATTAAATAAATAAAATGATTTTCCAATAATGTATGGATCATAACAGATCTATATATTGCGGTTCTATGTCAGGCTTGCGAAATCACGCCCAACAGCGCCCCTAGCGTCACTAACATGTCATTACACATTTCACAACATAAAGTGAATTGCAACAGACGTTTCTAATTGACTCTAATTAGCAGGCATTACAGTAGTTATGATAAAGTGGCTGTACTACATTTAATTTCGCTTCAGATGATGATAAAGGCAGAATTAATTAAAACTTGCAAAGAACGAAAAGACGCAGGAACAGCAACACAGACAACATGACCAGGTAAGATACAGCTCACAGTGCGGGACAAATCTTAGATAAACCAGATTTCAG
>NW_011345773.1:1386-7492 GCF_000735185.1 Notothenia coriiceps | reverse complement strand
TGAGTGTGTGTGTGTGTGTGTGTGTGTGTGTGTGTGTGTGTGTGTGTGTGTGTGTGAGAGAGAGAGAGACTGCGTGAGAAAGAAGAGAGAGAGAAAGAAAAAAAAAGAGAGAGAGAAAGAGAGAGATTAGACTACAGTATTTAAGGTTAAAGTAATCAATATGCATTAAAAAAAAATTCTCAGAGTATGTTATGATAGAATATTATATGATTCTGTTTTATCACAAACAATAGCCTACATGAAAGCACTACCACAATTATCTGACCATTTAATCAATGCAGACATCAAAAAACGAAGTTTGGAGTTTTTATCAACATGTTATTAGTGTCTGGATCTTTTGACCAGACATTTCACATATTATCTTGATTTGAATGTAAAATAGGAATTAAACAAATGTGAACTTCACTCCAGTCGGTCTCTCTGGTGTTCAGTGTAAGGCGTGTTCAAATAGCAGTATGTCATGGCTGTGGGATTATAACACCATGGAAATCATGGAGTTTTAACATAATACCTGCCATGCCTCCTGTAGTCACTCAGTCAGCTGTCCCATGAGGAGGAGGCGGGTCAGGGGGCTCAGGTGAGGTCCAGTCCCCCGTCTTCACCTCCGTCCACTCCGTAATGGACATTTCCTCCATGATAATCTGAACCTGGAGAACAGAAAAATCAGCAAAATCTCATTTAAAATAGATTTTTGTAAAAGTCCTATTGCATTAAAAATCATAAAACACCATAATATGCACAATTACAGAACAACAGGATATTCATAATGTGAATAAGAATAGATATTTTGATTGATTTTTGATTTTTTTTAAAAAACCAATTGAAATATAAGATTTGAGTTTTAAAGGCTAATTTTGGCATAATCAATGCACATTTTTTGACTAATTTAACTATTGTTCCTTAATTAGTTTGCTCTTTTCCATATTATAGTATTATAATATTACAGTTTTGTAAATACTTCCTTAAAGCACCAGAAATCGTCCTAACATATGATCACATATTGATGGAGATATTGAGGATTTACTTCTGGAAATGTTTGATTTCGGCAGTTTTCCCCCACGTATACTTCTCAAACATTCAATCATTCAGACATTGAGAGAGAAGAGAGAGAAGCCTTCATGCAGTCTGCAGTAATGAAGACGGGCAGAGTTGTTTCGCAGTGATGCTCTGAGAATATAATGATGAAATGTTTCGCAGTATGTTTGATTGGCACACTTTACATGACGCCAAGCTAAACACGCATTATGGAAATGTATTCATAGCACTTTGGCTTATATGCTCAACAGTAAACACACACACACACACACACACACACACACACACACACACACACACACACAACAGGATGGTGTTGTTATGGTTGCTGCAGAGCCCCCAGAGACAATGAGGAGAGACACAGAGAGAATACTGAGGAAGATGAACTTGACCTTTATGATGTCTTGGTGAGGAAGGGTTGGGGGCATGTTGGTACTTATGAATCTATAATGAACCTCTGCTATATATGTGTGTGTGTGTGTGTGTGTGTGTGTGTGTGTGTGTGTGTGTGTGTGTGGCAAAGGTCTGAGCTCTGAGCTGAAGGAAGGTCATCACACAGGGGGGGCACTAACACACCTGCATGCTCCTTCTTTCTCGTTCTGTATCCGTCAATATACGTACTATTCTATATCAACTATACTATTGACTTCGGTAACTATGAGTTACAAATACTCTCACTTGCTTTAAAGGGGCCCTATTGTGATCATGTTCAGGTTCATATTTGTATTTAATGTCTCTACTGTGACATGTCTCCATGCTTTAATGTTCAAAAAGCTCTTTATTTTGCTCATCCTGTGCTGCAGCATCTCTTTTCACTCTCTGCTCTGATTGGTTAGCTGGTCAACCGCTTAGAGATGTCCCGCCCCTTAGCCTATCACTTTTAATGTGTTGGAGCCATAGACTGTATATATAAGCGAGCGCTAGCCAATAGAAGCGCCAGTGTATTGTAATGTCATTATGTTTAAGGGCTGTATACAAAGGAGTCCAATGGAACCTTTGGGATTTTTTTCTTTCCAGACAAATTAATAACTTATATAAAACACTACTATTTTATGTAATATATTATTAATTTGGGTTTCTATACCTTATGTTAATGTTCTTTTAATGTCTATATTCCTTATTTGTAAAGCCTGTTGTGCTACACTTTGTATAAAAGGTGCTATACGAATAAAATGTATTATTATTTGTATTATCAATTCAGAGTAGAAAATGTGAAACTGACACAGGTTACATCGTGACATCAACACTTATTGGTTTTATTTGAATGAGAGGATGACTCCTTGCTCAAATTGAAAGCTGACCTTTAACATGAACAGCAGTCCCCTTTAAACACTGCCCTGACCTGTCACAGCAGGAAAAGGCCCAGGTGTCACTAATAACATTAACATGGCTCTGTTGTATTCAAGTGTCTCAGGGAAACCATGACAGAGTGACAGCGAGGCAGCACAACACCAGGAGGCTGAAACTGAAGCAGCTAAATGTAATCCAGACACCATTATCTTCATTATTTATTATATTTTGACTTCTGTCGTATCCAAATATCTATTGTGGGTAAAGATTACAAACCAATGACTAGGACTGCTGTATGTGTGCTTGTACCGAGGCCATTAAACCCAACACAAAAAGAAAAGCAAATCAATGACTAGGATTCCTTTATTCCAAAAGTGGACTTCTAAATATGTTTTCAATCAATTAAAGTGATGAATTATGTTGATTATTCAAGGGTGTTTCAGTCTCAGCTGAATTTCCAGAGAATGCACAAACATCACAACAAATCTATTTATTCATATCCGTCGCAAAAACTCTCCAAAAACAAACAAACAAAGAAACAAATTGGTAGCACTTAAAGTGTTTAGCCTCTTCAATACGAATGCACCAGCACCAATGGTTTGACTTATTACAAGTAAGTATATATATATGTTCTGAGTTTCTCATGCTTTAGTGCATTTATTATAACTCACTTTGGATAAAAGCATTGTACTTTAATATGAAATGACATATACTGTGGTCGAAGATATTCTCTTTATAACCCATTCTCTACTGATTCAAGCTTTTATCATTGTTTCACTTCCTGTGCATTCTAACAGAGTCTAGCATACTCATTGTATGTGTTGCAGAAAATGAACATTAAGTAATGCAATGCAACAGGTAATTATATTGTCAATACATGAGCAATCTATCTCCATCGACTGATGACCCTTGCTAGCTAGTCTCCACAAAAAGACAAAGAGCCCCGTGAATTACTCTCCAAATATTGTCAAGTATGTGATGAAAACAACCATCCAGCGAAGATACAAGTGGATTATTAATTCTTAAATTGAAGCAGCCTCCTTTAGACTATTGAGACGGAGCTTTTTGTCAGTGTGTGGGTCCAGCTCAGGGGTCCCTTTGTTCCAGCTGCCACAGCAGATTTGGGCGTCTGTACGGAGGCCTGTCAGAAACAGGCTTATCTCTTGGGGGCCTCCCAGCACAAAGACCCATTTAGATACTCACAGAGAGTGAAATCTTCATTATATACCTCTTGAAAGAGAAACAGACCTCTTGCTCTTCAAGTAAATTAATTGGAGACAAGTATTTTTGCTGGGCTGCACCGAGAGCTCCAAAACAAAGGAAAGGGAGACTCTTGTACAGTGACTCCTTTTTATAATGTCGGACATTTATGGGAGATATCGATGTTTTCAGGTCTTTTTGTGAATTAAGACACATTGACATTGAGAGATGGAGCTTATCTCGTAATCCTACAACTCAGTAATGTTCTTCTTTTTCTTTAAATACACTAAGTTGCACTTTATGTGAAATAAAGAATACATATCAAGCGTTTCCGTCCACACATTGTCCATTCACATATCTCTATATCATCCATCCCTCCATGCACCTATCCATCCGTCCATCTGCTTGCCTTTCCCACCCATGCCTGCAGTAAGAGTGTCAGTATATCTGCCATGGCGTCCTGCTGATGTGTATTGTGATGGGGCTGAATACTCCAGCTACCAATATGGCCTGCACCAATACTGGATTAGCCACAGTGGATTAGCTGCCTGCCCTCCTGCTGCTTATTCAAATATTGTTTCACGTATTGTCATCATCGGGGCAGAGCTCTGGCCCAGTAGCCCTTCAAGCTACAGAATATTCTCAAAGAAAACCCACAATAAATGTCCAATTTCCCCCCCACCCCCCCCTACAAAAGCGTTTGATTTCATTTTTTTTTAGCGATGGATGGTTTTGGAAGGAAACGTCGATTGGGTTTCGGAAAGCGTCTGCATCCCTAGGAAAAAAAAGGAGGATGGAAAGATGATGGAAAGCAAAAACCCCAAACCAGGGCCGAAATCAGGCATGAAAGCGTGCCTTGATCTTTGATACATGGTGTTCTTCTTATTCTCCCCTCTCTCCCTTTTCTCCCTTTCACCCTCATACACTTGGGAGTCAAGGCAATTGATGTGCTGCCTTTGATGGCAAAGAGAGGCCTATATTAACGGGCAAAAAGACCATGATGAAAGGGCGCTGAGAAAAAAGAAAGAAAATGGGTAGAAAATGTGTTATTAGAAAGAATGGCAACTCATGATAAATACTTGGGGATGGAGTGATGGAAACCAGACGTCGGGGCGTTGAGGGTTTTGATGGTTTAACGGGAGCGGAGGAGAGGCTAAGGGTGGACGGAAAGCTTACCGTGCTAGCCCGGCGGTGATGGTGCCGGTGGAGGATGTTGGCTTGGTGGTTCCAGTTTGTCATCCTGGTGGTCATCCTGTTAGAAAAAGGGAAGTGAAAACCATTGGCGGGTTCCTCCTGGAGATCCGGAGGTCTGGACGCCAGTGGACGTCCCACAACAGGAGCAGTCGCCATCTTTGTCCCGTTGTTGTCTTGGATATCCTCTCCTGCGTCTTCATCCCTCCCTCTCTGCTTTGATCATGCCTCCCTCCCTTGCTCTCTGCCGTATGACATCATCACGCAGCGGTATCGACGAGCATCAAAGAAAAAAACCTCTGGGCAGATCTGTGCCTCCGTGCATTTGAAAGGGTTTTGTAAATATGGAGTCCTGTAACCCCCCCCTTGAGCTCCCCGCAACCACTGTTCTCCTCTCCCAGCAGATTGGATGGTTTATTTGTCCAATACAAAACTAAACACACACCCACACCACCCATCTCAGACGGGTTGTATCCCGAGGCCCCCTGCTGTGCCTGTAGCGTTTGATGATGTGTTCAACGGATTTAGTCATCCCAAAGCTTGTTGCTACCGTTTCTTTTCCACGCCTTCTCTTCAAGCTGTTGCAACAACCACAACTGTGTCCTTTGGTCAACTTTGTGGATAAATGACAGTTAATTCCTGATCTAGTAAAACTCCTCCTTGAGTGGCGGCCCCTCCTTCCTCCCACTTTGACGCTCATCCCCTGCTCTTTCTCTCTTACCTCTTACAGCTGGTCGCCACCATTTCCAATCCTGTTAAAAGTTGTATGTCCTCTGGAGGAGCCCTTCTGTCTGTCTGTCATCTGCCTGAAAATCACATATACATGTTTCACTGTCACACTCTCAATCCTCCGCAGCAGCTGTTGTCCAATCCAGTGAGGGGATGTTCCCCCCCGAAAAACACACAACATTAGCAACAGAATGAGCAGAGTTTGACCAAACATTAAATATTAGCAAACAGAAAAAAGCCAAACAACTTGTTTTTACTACTTTTAGCATTCGTTTCATTAAGAGTTACCAAACAGTATCTGACCTTCAAAGATAAAGAACAGAAATAGTGAATTTATGAAAAAAAGTGTATTCATTTTTCAAGCGAGTTGTCATACTGGGTAACATAGAAAAGTATTAAACTAATATTTTATATTTTTTTAAGAATAAATGCTAATTAGCAATGTTAGTTATTGCTTTAGAAGTCTGTATAAAAGCTCAAAAAACGTATCTTAGTAAAACCAGAATCTTCTACAGAGGGTCCTCAGAGACACTAGAGGAGGGGCTGCCAAATTAAGGATAATTTCGGGTTTGATATTGTTTTTATTGTTTTTCACATCTCAAATATGTCTGTAAATAACCCTAACCCTAACCCTAACCCTAACCCAAAAATAGATTTTCCG
>NW_011345773.1:0-1365 GCF_000735185.1 Notothenia coriiceps | reverse complement strand
GTAGGTTTTCTATTTATAGTCATTTATACAAACATTGATGATGGTCCAACATCATGAGACCCCATTCGATCACATCAACCATAGTTAAATTATTGCGCAGCACCTATTCTTAACAGCGAACTTGTTAGCTACAGCAAAGTATTAATGTTTCGATGGCTTTGTATCGTTTGCAACATAAAAATGCATGTTCATACATGCCACTTTTGGCCTTCCCTCTCGCTAAAATGCCCAGTTTATAATCCAATTTGAATGTATAAATATGCAGTCCATCTCTGCTCCATCTCCCTTTCAGCTAGGGGTCCTTAAAAAACGTTCTTCTCAACTCCTCCATACCGAGCTGCAAGGTCTTCGGGCAACCTGAACGTCTTAACAAAGTAGACTGAGTGTTTACAGAGATGTCACACTGAATGTGACAGCAAGGTACTACACACAATTTGTTTCATATATATCTGAACACACTACTATGGATGGCTCCTTTTTTAAATGTGTATTCTTTCCTCTCCCTGTTTGTAATGAGGTGCCCAGTTATGACGCACACAAACACACAGTCATATTCATTATATTTAGAGAGAAATAAAGATGTACTGTGCAGCCTACAGATGTGCAGGGATATACATACGGAGGCGTGTGGCGCAGTGGGTAGAGCCTTGGTGTTGGGATCAAGGGTTCACAGGTTCAAACCCCACTGCAGTCAGCATGTCGTTGTGTCCCTGAGACACTTCACCCCAAATTGCTCCTGTGGGGATTGCCCACAGTATTGAGTATGTAAGTGGTTTTGGATAAAAGCGTCTAACAAGTAACATTTAATGTAATAACCAAATTATGAAAAGAGACATTGAAATCAAAATGGTTAATTACTTCCAATTTATGACCAGTCTTGTCTCGGTCAGTGCAGTTTTTCTTTATCTGGCATACTGATACTAATTTAGTTAATTAATTAAGCTTTTTTTTCTAGGACTCTTTGGTCACAGTAGGTGTCTCAAGTGTTGCTTTGAAAACTCACATGTCAAAGTCTTGACCCAAGCAGACAACATCTGTTGATTGTCATTCAACTCAACATGATGCATTATTGTTAGACGACCGTGAACAGTTCCAGTGTTTTACGCTCTTTAGCCTTCAGTACATTGTGTATCTATTCATACAAGTATACAGCAAGTCACTTAGGTTTGATCAAAGCATCCCATTGTTTTGATTTTTTACTTAAAAATCTGTCTAAATGTCTAAATCTAAAATGTCTAAGAGCAGAGGGGACCGTGCTTTCTCTGCTGCCGCCCCTAAACTGTGGAACGACCTGCCCTTGCTAATCAGACAGGCTCCCACACTCTCGGTTTTTAAATCCCGTCTTAAAACCCAACTCTCCTCCTT
>NW_011345772.1:0-3389 GCF_000735185.1 Notothenia coriiceps | reverse complement strand
TGCTGGCACTAACAATGTCTCCTGCTTTGGAGAACACACTCTCTAGGGACAGAGGTAGCAGATACAGCCAGGTATCGCTTTGCTAACATGGCAACATAAGGATATTTGGCGTTTGTAATAGCTTTGGCTCGGACTGAACTTTTTGCGAGTGGTGGAGGCTTAAATGCTAGTGGGAGTTGGGTTTGCACTTTTTACGTTTAACGTTATATTCGTTCGGTACACACGTGTACCGAACCGAAGGGCTCATATCGAATATTTTCGGTACGAATAGTTAAACCGTTACCAGTGTTGGGCAGGTTACTTTTAAAAAGTAACTAGTAATAGTTATAGTTACTGCTCTCAAAAAAGTAACTAGATACTTTATTAGTTACTAAATTATAAAAGTAACTAGTAACAAGTTACTTTACTTTAAAAATAATAACAATAAAAATACAAGTTTTTGTGTTGTTTTTTGCTGACTAGTTCTCTGAAGGCAACAGACTCGATCGTTGCGATGGGCAGCATGTCCTCAACAACATACCTGGCAATCAATCTGTTTAGTTGACTCTGGGTGACATGTGGCGACTTAAAAAAAAATCGTTTTTTGGCTGTGTAGATGGTGTTGCTCCATCTTGGTCACTGCCGGTGATTGAGACGGTGGGGTCTTTGGCGACTAGTTTTATAGCCCCATGTACATTACTTAGGTGCTTCAGGAGATTGGCATTGCTGTTTTTCGATGTGGACAATGCTTTCTGTCCTGCACACAGTGGTTATATTTCCAAGTTGCAAATGCGCTGCTGCTCTCGCTGATACTTGCATCTGCCATTGTGTATGTGTGTGTGCTGGTGGTGAGCGTTGCCGTGTGTGTGTTAGCATTAGCAAGTATTCGTGTGTGTGTATTTTCCCCATAAGGCAAGACCCGCCCAACTCTGTCTCTGATTGGCTTACCCTGAAATGTTACCCCGCGTTAACCAGTCATCACTCCTCTCTGGTAACTTTCACTTTTCCATGGTGCTGTGAGAGGAAATCGCTGTATTCGCCTGTAAGTTACATCCGCAGGGAGATTCGGTTCAGTTCCATCACATAATGTAACGCAGTAACGTACCCATTTAAATCACTATAACGGCGTTACTGAATGGGAATAGGTAACTAGTAACGCTATTAGTTACCGCAAAAAGTAGTTGCGTTACAGTAACCCCAACACTGACCGTTACACCCCTAAATCTTAATCTTGATGTCATTTAAGCGTTCACCCCTTCACAAACATTCATACAAAGGCAGGGAATAAAATTCACACACATCTGTGTCATCGGAGGCAATCTGGGGTCAAGTGCCCAAGGACACTTCAACATGATGACTGCAGGGGCAGGAGTTTGAACCACTGGACTTTGTAAATGTTGGTTGAGGTGGGTTTGTGTTTTTTTAAATATATTTTAAAGCATGTACTCTGAAGTTGGTTTAAGCAGAATCACTCGAGTGTTGCGCTGCGTGACTTCCTGCGCTAATGAGATTCATGCTCTGCGGATCGAGTGCAGATCAGAAATATATTTTTTTAACATTTTAGACATAGGAACTCAGGGGTGCAAAATAAACATGGATGATTAGTTTATATTAAGCCTACACGCGTGCATGCACACGTGCATGCACACGTGCATGCACACACACACACACACACACACACACACACACACACACACACACACACCTTTAATGATGTTGACAGTCACTGCTGCTGTTTAGTCAGGCATCAAATCAAACCTTCAGTTACTGAGCCACTGTGATATTTACATCTAAAGCCCACATTTCCATTGCAGTCATACATCCACAATCATTAACTAAGGGCCTTGGTGGTGTCAGTATGAATTAGTAATGAAGGACTAAAGTAACCCCAAATCCATTTATGTAAGTCACAGTCAGGCAGCCAATATCTTCAATAACACTAAAAGCTAAAATATTGTAATCCAAGCTAAGTTGTGTATTTTTCAGCTTTTTGTTACCAATTAACCTACAGACAGCATTGGATTTTGTACTCCCTTTGAAACAAGTGTTGCCAGATAACTAAAGCATTTTGTTATCCTCATTCCTAGGGACACTTATGGGTTAATTGGAAGAAAGAACAACATGATTACGGGTTTGAAGAAGCCCTTTATCGTAATGACTAATGCCACAGTTGCACTTTGGCAGTTCTCCACTATGTGTCATTTTGAAAGATGTCGCTTGGCATTTAGGGAGAAAGGAAATGTTAACAGTCTAAAAGAGCAAAACCTCCAGTGTGTCTATTATATGAAACCCGGCTGAAAAATAGACCAAAATGATTTCATTTGTGTATTTGCAAGAATCTGGCAAAACGATAGGCATCATGGGGAGGCTAAGGGGATACGAGGCAATATATTGCGTTTTTTTTTAAACTGTGATAGAATAAAGAACATCCATATGCAGAAGATTGGAGTAGAACAAAGTGTTATTTTTCAATGCAATCAGAAAAGAGAATTCTGCATTTAATGACTCCAGATTGGCTGTGGGAACTATAGGCTGCCTTGTTCCAATGCGCTGTGATCGTAATCCTGCTTAGAATATCCTCAGTGCGTCATGAATTTGCGGCGAAGTCAGCCTTAGCCAAGTGCTGCAAGAGCCATTATCATAATTCTTTATTTACACCTTTTGAGGATACATACAACAAAAGTGTGCATCTTGACCGGGTGAGGACACTACCTACTGACTCAGCAATCACTGTAAGTTATATTCTTGTTTAAATAGACTTCTCTGTTTCATTTATTCTACTCTGTATAATTGTTCTGTAGTTATTGTAGCTAAAACGGCGCTTTTGAGAGATTTTAAATCTCAGATCTGCTCAACTCAACCTGTTACACAGGTCTCAGTGGGTCACGCGCCTCAACCCTGCATTACAATAGGCAGGGACACTCTGCTGTCGCCCATCAGCTGAAAAGAGTTAACTAATTAGAGGGGCGTGGCCCCACAGCTGTGAGAACTCAGCAATCAGGTGTCCATCTTAGGTAGCTCTTTCCTGGAGCGTCAGCTTCAGCCAGACGAACACTGACAAAGACATTGGAGTCCTGTGGGAGGCAAATCCTACTTTGATTGAGCTAAGTATCGCTGGTGTTTTATTTTTATTTCATTTGGTTTTCTAGCCCCTCATGCTATAATCATGTACATTTTCTCCATTCCTGTTCATGTGTCTTCTTGCAATTATCACTGGCCCCGTGTATCTCCTAATTATATAACCGGCCTGCTCTTGTCTATCCCACATGCTCCACTGAGATCCAACATCTAGTTGCAGGTGGCCTGTGGAACTGCCAGTCAGCTGTTCCTAAGGCTGACTTCATCTCTGGCTACGCTTCCCTGCAGTCTCTGGATTTCCTTGCTCTCACGGAGACCTGGATTACTCCATC
>NW_011345771.1:0-4136 GCF_000735185.1 Notothenia coriiceps | reverse complement strand
GTCACTCTTTAGTGTCCCCCTGGTCTCCCAGCTGTGTGCGTCACTCTTTAGTGTCCCCCTGGTCTCCCAGCTGTGTGCGTCACTCTTTAGTGTCCCCTGGTCTCCCAGCTGTGTGTGTCACTCTTTAATGTCCCCCTGGTCTCCCAGCTGTGTGCGTCACTCTTTAGTGTCCCCTGGTCTCCCAGCTGTGTGTGTCACTCTTTAGTGTCCCCCTGGTCTCCGTTGTGTTTGAGCTTCTTCAGCGTTTGGTTTCTGCAGCTTTTAGTAAACGCTGCATGTCTCCTCAAGCTGCTGAATGTTCTCTAAACGCTGCATGTGTTGTTCATGAAGATGTTTCTTCATGTGGAACCTTTGTGTTTTAATATCTGCATCCTCTCTGAAGCGGCAGCGCGTTTCTCCTGATGGAAGAGGTTTGTTTTAGCACGTTCACACCGGTCGGCATCTGTATTTTTGTCATTGTTTAACTTTTTTAAAGGGTCTTGTTTCATGATTTCAACTGTCTTCAAAGAGATCTTCAAAATGTAATCTCTTTTAAAGTGATCCTTGTGATTTAAATCCTCATAAATGATCTTGTGTCATGATTTAAAGAGTTTTCTCAGGTTTAGGATGTTCTGCAGAAACAGTTAACAGAGATATTCTCCATGTTCTCCGGATGACTGGAGCCGAACAAGCCCTGAAACACAGCAACAAAAGACCCTCCCTCACCCCCATCCTCACCCCCCCATCCTCACCCCTCCTCACCCATCCTACACGGACCCCGAAAAGCAGAAGAGCCCATTATATAACCAGCTCCCCCCCACCACTCATTAACTGGTTTCCAGTTGAAAGGCTGAGGGGGGTCACGTGGTCCAGAGAGGCTTGTTTACCACAACAAGTGGAGAGAGAGAGAGAGGAGGGTTTCCCACCATCTCATTCACAACTACTTTCACACGCCGCGCTGCCGCCGCCGTCACCATGGAGACCCAGAGAGGGGCATGTGACCGAGGAGAGCCAATCAGGAGACAGTAGGTGTAACTAAGGGATATCACCATGAAACCCCCCCACTTCATTACTGACATTAACACAATATTTAGCAAATTACAAGGAGTGGACATGTCATGTTTAAATATGCAAATAAGGTGTTATTTAATGATACATTTTGGATAAATCTACCTACACAAACAGACAGAGTTGTTAAAATAAACTCTTGGATGATGACTGTTTGTGGACATGTTATGGAAGCTAAAAAGCACAACATCTTAGAATCAATGCACGAATAAAACATGTTTTACCATCTCTGTCTCTGGGTGAATCTATATGTATGTGAAGTCTTCTTATTTATTGTAAATAAATAATATATTTGTATGCATGTCAATTGTGTGTTTGTTTCATTGTGGGTTGTGTTACATGTTGAGTCACTTCTTTTCAGATCCTTGTTTTGTCTTTTCTATTTATGTCTTTAAAAAGAATGACTCATCTAAAGATTAAGGCGGTCACAAATAGGGTTAGTATTTCATTGTTATTTTAAATCACAACTACTTCCAGAGGTGCACAAAGTACTAAGATATTGTACTTGAGTAAAAGTAGAAGTACTCAGATGTTTTAGTTGAGTAAAAGTAGAAGTACTCAGTTCTGGTACAAGTACAGTACTTGAGTAAATCTACTTAGTTATTTTACACAACTGACTACTTCTGCCTCGAATTAAAGATTTGTTGATATATTGTGGGACATGTAAACTAAAAATAAAAAATATAAATATGAAGATTTTTCCACAGAGTTTGGCTCTACTATCTGTTCTGACAGTAAGACACATTAATCACTGTATACACAACTTTAATAAGATTCTCTTTAGTTCGGCTGTAATGAAATCCACGGTTTGATTGATTTTAACATGATATCTGCCATGAAATCGGAGGTGTTGGAGGGCAACAACAGAAAAACACATGTTAATAATTGATTACAAATGAACAGACCGTAATTATAAGTACGCCGAATTAAAGAAGGCCTTGAACAAGAAAACATATAAATAAGTTATTCTCTTATCTGCGTAAAGCTCTGAAACAATCAATGCTTTTATTAAATATGAGGATTTGTGAATGGAGTTTGGTCCACACACGGAACAGAAACGTAACTTGGCTGTAGCTGTCGTGAACGTAAACAGTTTACGACATGCCGTATTCCAGTGTGTCCAGTGAGACTACACGTGAAAGCAGAAACAGGCAGAAATAAACTTGAAATTAAAGTGTTTTTAATCAGTTTTAGTTGAGTATCTTCGGGCCAGCATGCTGTACCTGGTGGGGCTGGGGCTCGGTGACGCGACGGACATCACGGTGAAGGGTCTGGCGGCCGTGAGGGGCTGCAGCCGGGTCTACCTGGAGGCCTACACCTCCATCCTCACCGTGGGGAAGGAGGCTCTGGTGAGAACTTCACATCACACTGAACTGTCTCAGGATCAAATACTAACTGTCCAAGGAGGTACAGGAGAGGTTGTTGCCACCATGCTCCAGGACAGAGAATCACACATTAAAGGCTTTGCAGATAAACCTTAGTTACAAGAGACAGAGGTGTGTAGAGTACTAACCCAGCACATTTACATTATACAATTTCCAGGTACTTGTACTTTACTTGAGTATTTCAATGTTATGCTATGTGTACTTCTACTTTTACTTTTAAGTACAAGATCTGAGTACTTCTCCCACCTCTGACAACAGGTAGTTCATAACATGGGAGTTTTTATGATTTTATTTTTTCACATATTACTTCTCTGGTATTTGATATTATGACTTTTTGTCATATTAGGACTTTTTATGATTTTCATGACATATTGTGCAATACATATTTATAACTGTAATGACATGTATTTTGAATACTTGTATTACTTTTCATAACATACCATTTTGTATTGCTGTTTTGATTTATGACTTTTTATTATATATTATATTTTGACTTTTTATGATTTTTTAAAAATATGATAATACATTTTATTTTGACTTATTTTGTATTTTTATGACATTGGAATTTGTATCACATACTCTAATGTTACTTTTTCTAAGATACTTTACAAAAACTTTATAGACTTTTTCTGCAATAACATGCTTGGGCTTTAGACCCTGATTGATTTAAACATCATTTTGATCAGTCAGGATTTGACAAACGATATCATATTATCGAACCCTCCGGTGTCACTCCATTGGACTAATTAGTCATTCGGTACAAAAATGTCCACTGCAAAATACTTTGATTAAAACATTACATTAAAAGGTTTCACAACTTTTTTGGTTTCAATCTTTAAAGCAACTTCAGCCCTAATAGAAAATACCAAAACTGTAATCATTTTCAGGATTTTAACCCTTTAAATGCCATTTTGAAAACATGAAACCGCTGTTTTTTTCATGATGAAAACAGAGAAATTAGTTATTTTCCATAAAATACATATCTGGTGACTGGCTCTTTTTTTTTATAACAGTCTTGGATATGTCAAAGATTAGCAGCAAAATTTTTTTTTTTTGCATGATTAGTTTTTGCACAGAATCAGATTACACAAAAAAAGTCACACATTAGTCATTCGGGACAAAAATGTCCACTTCCAAAAACTGCTATAAAATGGTAACGGATTAATATTTTTTAAAACTTTTTGTGGTTAAATCTTTCAATCAACTTCAGTCCTGATCAAAAATACCAAATGTTAAATTATGTTCAGGATTTTAACCCTTGAACTGCCAGTTTGAAAACATGAATTTGCGTTTTCTATGAAAAACATGCACAAAAGGCAGTTATGTTCCATATAATAAATGTTGGGGGCGTCGGCTTTTTTTTTATCACAGTCTTGGATATGTCAAAGATTAGCAGCAAAATTGATTTTTTTGCATTATTAGTTTTTGCACAAAATCAGATTGCACAAAAAAGTTACATATTAGTCATTCGGGAAAAAAATGTCCACTTCCAAAAACTGCTCTAAAATGACAACAGATTAATATTTAAAAAAACGTTTTGGGGTTAAATCTTTCAATCAACTTCAGTCCTGATCAAAAATACCAAATGTTAAATTATGTTCAGGATTTTAACCCTTGAACTGCCAGTTTGAAAACATACATTTGCGTTTTATATGAAAAACATGCTCAAAAAGGCAGTTATTTTCCATATAATGAATGTTGGGG
>NW_011345770.1:0-8956 GCF_000735185.1 Notothenia coriiceps | reverse complement strand
TATTAAAACATGAACCTTGGTGACCAGTGGGCTGGCCTGCATGGTCTACCTACAAAACAAAAATAAAAAACGTTTTTGCAGCCCCAACAACAGCCTCTGATCATCAACAGACTTCATGCAATGCTTCATCGGATGCATATTAGATAATAATCTCTATCTCACTCCTAACACATCTAAATCTACTTCCAGCATGGATAAATGTTAATAAAATACATCCATTGTTTGTTCTATATGCTTCTTGAAATCCTAAAAAACACATCGTTTTTCTAGAACAGATTACAAATCGCCTGAAAATGGTACAAACAAGTGGCAAAATGTTTGACGAAGGTGTTGCGCTGGTCTATAACATGCAATCGAAACTTAAGCTCGCTGCGGAAAAACTTAAATGTATTTATTCACTAGGAGGTTTAGTAGGTTTGTCACTACAAGCCACCTTTCATATAAAACATAGTTATTTGATCACTTCTTTGTACAGAAATATTGATCATTGAAGCTTTAAATACAGTTCTCAGAGTGAAAAAAAGTATTTTAAATGTACCAGAGAGGCGCAGTGTTGACGTAGGCTAATGTATTTATGTAGGCCGGCCCAGAGCTAGGTTAGCATCGCAAGTTAGCAATGGGATTTTTCCAGAAAAAAAAGACATGTCATTTACAATTTTTTTTAACACTTTCACATTTAGTTCAGCCACATATTAACACCACTTTTATGGTGTCTGAACATTACATTTAATCGCCAGAAGTAAAAAGTTAATTCCATAAAGAAACTACATCATGGTCACATGGCTGCACGCACGCTACCACTGCTAAGCTAAAGGCTGCTAATGTTGGGCGGAATGACGTTTAGTAGTCTTATTTGGTCACTTTTCAGCAACCACTGTTTTAATGACACAGAGAAGTTTCGGACATTCACCAGTGGATTATTGACTGAAATATTTAATGTCAAATATATCTTCAGCTTGTATTTACCACAGACTTTATTTTGGGGATTCTAAACAAAAATACCTTAAAAATAACGTTGACTTTGAGACGAAGGACCTGGAAGTGGATAAACGCTCATTCATTTTCTAGTTATAGTTATATGACTTTATGATTCCTGCACCGCTTTAAACTTCCTTCCAACGGTTTTAGGGTCTGAAGGCATGAGGTAGAATCCTGCAGTAACTTGTCATCAGTGTGTTAATCAGCCTCAATATACTGTATGCAGCAGAATCATAGCAAACGCATATCACAAAAGCGTCACAGTGAAGTGATTTTTCCATGCTTTCAGCTTGTTGTTGATATACTGTAATATCCTTACCTAATACCTCACAACAACACACACACATAAACAGACAGATTGAGGCAGGGAGGCCATTATTGCCTTCATCACCAGGGCTTTAATGTGACATTTATCTGTCGTTCTCGCCCTGTATTTCCTCCGTCAGTAAAGGTCAAGCTGCACATGTGGACCCATTTAGGTGTTAATCTTTCTTTAATCTACATCTGCTACCCAGGAGCGCATGATGATATTACTTCATCACTCATGTGTTTACCTGGTTAGAGTAATCACACCTTTAAATGTACAGAATTAGACTAAAAGGTGAGCAGGGGTGGAATAAATATTCAGGTCCTTCGACTCAGTAAAAGTACTAATTGTACACGGTAAAAACACTCCATTACAATAAAAGTACCGCATTGAGAGTATTTGATAATGTTCAGGAAAATGTAATTAAAGTATTAGAAGATTGCAGAAAATGCAAAACTCAACATTATTACAACATAATATAAAAAAGGAGCAACTCTTTACATATTAGACACAAAAAACGTAAACAATAAGTAAGATTGCTGTCGATGTGTTATAGGTGTACTTATAACGTTGGATAGTGGAATCTTATTCAAAACACCATATTTTGAAGTGTATTCATATGTTTTTGTGCCAGAATCTGAGTCTATAAAGTGACTTAAGTTAAAAACATTTTTTTAAAAGGATTAAAATTTTCCTTTGATTTGTAGTGGAGTAGTAGTGAAGTGTAAAGTGCAAAGAAAGACAAACTAAAGTTAAGTGAATTGAGCATGGGGAGTAATGAATTAAACCTGAAACGATTACGTAATTTGGGGAAAAAAAGGTAACATAACAGTAACATAAAAAAAGACATTATTATGTAAGTGGTGTATTTGAAAACATTTTTATTACTAGCAAGATTATAAGCTAATACTTTGAATCTTTACGCCTACTGCCTGAATCTGCTTTATGGTTTCCACTTTCTTTGGTTCATTTGTTCTGTTTTTAATTCAGGAGGCAAACCTTTATGTTCCTAAAATAGTGTGCAAGCTTAACTGTGTGTATTAAACTAAAATGAATTTGCTGGCAGGTTTTCCTAGAAATAAAATCGCTGAGCAGAGGACACATTTTAAATATCTTGGTTTCTTCTTTTCTAAGGTTGAATTGTTCGGTTGTCTTACATAATACACTTAGGAAAACAACATGATGCTGATTGTTATTTTCTTTTGTATTTATTGGCTTTTTTATGTTGGGGTATTTCAATTAGATTCAACATATAGTTGGAGGTGCACAGAAATCCTTACTGGCTGTTCCTCAGAAGACCTCTCTGTGTGCTGCTGCTTGGATAGATGGTGATGATGGTGTTGGAGGGGGCGGGGGGTGCTTTATGGGGGCAGAACTTCCTGTCTGTCAGTGCATCCCAGTGTATTGAGAAAGAATTAAGCGCAGAGAAAGCCGAGTATTCATTCAAGGACCTTGACTGAGGCTGCCGAAGCCTGGAGGCTCAGCGGTGATCACAGAGGAGAGGAGACAAAGAGAGGAGAGGAGACAACAGCGGAAAAGTAAAGAAAAGGAATTTCTTTTAAAGAGAAAAAGAGCGCAAAATCTTTTTAACCAATGAAAACTAATATTTTCTTAACTTAAACCTTCTGCGTTTACTCGATCTTCACCAAAACTCAAATTAATTGGGATATTCGTGGATGCGTCGTAAGCCCCGGACTTCTCCAGGCGTTTAGCCGTGGTGCGTCTTTACGCCGGTGGAGGTGTAAGCGTGTGTGTGTTTGACTGAGAGAGAGGTGGTGGTGGTGGAGGAGGATCAGCCGGAGTGGCCGTCCGGACAGAAGGATGCTGGAGGGCAATGCCTGCAGAAAGAGAGGATGAGATTTGTCGAAAGGCGCTGGAACTGCTCTCCGACCTGTGCTCCAAGGGAGAGGTGCAGGACGATCACTGCCTGGACTTCATTTACTACTTCAGGGACCTGGCCAGACCGAGATACACGGACTCAGGTCAGGCTCCACAATCTCCTCTCTGACAGTTTAAAGAGTTTTAATAACCTGCATCTGTCGTAAAAAGCTTCTCATATCTGGGGATTTATGGTTAAATTGAACGTTCGATTTCAGCACGAGTTTAAGATTTTTCATTTTATTTCAGAAGAGCAATTAGCTGATTACTTTTCCTTTATACAGCTTGTGTAAAATCTTTACGTTTAATTTGGCTGACCCTTTTATCGAAAGTGAGAAAAACATGAAAAAGAAACCAAAAAAATCAAGAATAGTTTAAGTATAGCCTATGAGCTTTAAATAAGCAAATCAAACTTTATTTATATAGAACTTTTCATACAAAAAGGTAACTTAAAGTGCTTCACAAACAAAACACATAGACAAATAACCAATAAAAACAATACTACCCCCCCCCCTTTCCAGGTAATAATCAGAGTACCACATGGCTTTTTGATGAAAAAAAAGAACACTTTTGTAAGTGCAAATGCATTGGCTAAAACTTGTATCAAAGATAAATATAACAACATATTGAATGTCATTTTTCAGTTTTTACATGCAATGTATCCTAATGATTTGAAAATTGACACCTTAACTCACAAATTCAAGTCTTACTAAAAGGGTGTGTGCATGGTCTTCAAAAACGGATCATTTCAGATCAGTGGTCAGTCTAAAAAGCTACACAAATGCCTTGATGTAATTAGAAAGTAGCAAAACAGGTCTTTCAGTATTTTTCTTTCATTACTAAATGAAAAAGATTGAATAGTTTAAAAAATTCAGATAACTATAGAAAATTCTGTTGTGACAATAAAATGCAAATAATATAAAGAATATCATCTGTGAACTTGTTGATTGCATCCGCAGAACCACGTTAGTTTATTTGCCAATCCACTACATCATCCACCCTTTCTCCAACAGACTGAACTCTGCGAGTGTTGCTCTCTCCTTTACTGTGGCGGGCTCGCCTGCACTAAGAGAAAAAGCCCCACCCGAAATGTCCCATAAAGCTCCCAGCACTTTGCAGACATAGGTCAAGAAAAACAATGAAGATCTAATCCAGTGATGTAAGACTCCTGCATGGAGGAGTTGGCTGGATTTTGTTCAATATTGACTTTAGAAACAATATTATTTTTTTCATGTTCAATATCTTTTTTTAATAGTGATAAGATGATACATTGAGCTACACTTCTGACACAACTAAAACATCTGTTAACTCAAGAGTTATACAACTCAACCAGTGGCTCCACTTCATTGGCAAAAGGAACATGAGTTTCTAACCAAGATTAAATAAAGGAGGGGTCTATATTCAACAATTCCTGTCATATGGGGAGGAAGTGCCTGTCTCTGGGTTCATAATAAAAGTCTAATCCAAAAAAAGATTACATGGATTTAAATCCATAAAAACAATATTCTAATCAATCAGGAGGAGACCAAAACGATGCCACACTGAGAAAAGTACTTTAAATAGGCTCAATTTATACTTTAAATATTACTTTATGTCTACACTGTGTCACAACATGTTAAAACTGTTGGAATATCAGAGGGAAACCACTTAGGTATGTTCCCTAAATATCAGAACATTTGAGTTATTTACTTGAATAGGAGATATTATACTAATTTCCAGGTTCATATCAGTATGTAGTGTCTCTACTGTGACATGTTTCCATGCTTTAATATTCAAACATTTCTTTATGTTTCTCATACTGCCTGTGCTGCAGCACCTCTTTTCACCCTCTGTCTGAAACCAGAGCCCAGTCTGCTCTGATTGGTTACCTGGCCGGCTCTGTTTGGACTGATTTATAAAAATGTTGGAAGTGTCCCACCCCTTAGTCTATCGCTTACAATTTGTTGAAGCGCTCGCCAATAGAGGCTTGAGTGTTGAATAGGGATGTCACTATGTTATGGAAATAAACAAAAGAGTCCAATGGAGGCGTTTCAATCAGGATTGGAGTGTGTGGGAGAGAAACTCCCTCTGGAGGGAACTTTGGGATTTTATCCTTTACAGACCATTTACATGCACACAAACCTATAAAACGCACTACAGGAAGCATAACAGGGCCCCTTTAATGGAGGGTTCCACATAACCCATAAACGAAATAAAGTCTCCTTTAATTAACTGTGATCACATGTTCAGTACAGTGTGTGCTTGTGTGGTTTGGGTGTGCACGTAAGCTATTTGATTGTATTTCCTTTTCATATGGTCTAGTACAGTGGGCATGTTTGTTCATTCACTGTATTCCTCTTCTCCTTTGTGTGTGTGAGTGTGTTTACTTGTACGGTAGGATTTTTCTAAATATCAGCTGTGGCTGGGCCGCTGCCTTTAAACATGTTACAATTCATCATTAAACATGTATGATCAAGAGGAAGTTCAAGCTAGCAGAGTGGTTCCCCTGAGGGGCTGTGACCCACTTCCTCTTGTATCCGACTGCTCTAAATGCACACTCACACACACACACACACACGCACACACACGCGCGCACACACACACATGCGCACGCACACACACACACACACACACACACACACACACACACACACACACACACACACACACACACACACACACACACACACACACACACACACACACACACACTAACAAACAGCACCAAAACAACAGTTTCCCTCCGAGCGGAGAGCCTGGCTACTGTTTTCTGATACGTGAAGTTTCAGGGATTTCAAAACGCCTCCATTCAAACAAGTGGTTTCGCGCTCAAAGATAATGCCACACTGGCCATAAATGATTTTACTTTCTAAATAAAAGGCTTATAATGGGCCATGTGATACCATTATGTATCCTTTTTTATCTATCGCTAAATAGTTCTTGGTCAAATCAGGTATGAATGTATATCAGTCAATTAAACATGCAATTATTTAGCATGTTGGAAGTGTTATAGTAGGCATTAATCAATAATTGTTGCTTCTGTTTTTTGTATTAATGATTATATGCAAAGAAAACACAAGTTTAACAACAACATTGACATACAATTGGTGCGACTAGGGGTCTAAGAAAACCACTTGAAGAATATTCCAATATTCTGCTTAGTATATTGATTCTGAAACACAATATACTGATTTTTAAATAATAATTACATAATATTGTTTTAGCAGACGTTTTCTTTTGTATTTTGTTTTGATATCAGATGTTTCTGGGACTGTTAAATGTGCATACAAATCCAGGTTCTGATTGGGTTCACTGATAAAGTCTCCTTTTTTAGTGTCAATTTCTATACACCTGGTGTTGTGCTCCTAACATGTATGACATTGTACTAACAGTAAGCCATTATATTGAAATGTGAAGACTGTATGATCATGGATTTTTGTATGTACCACATTTCATTGGAGGAGATGCTTTAAAATAACAACTTAAAGATCAATATATTTTATTCCACAAATGCTTTGTTGGTAGGAAAGTATATCAAAATCCATGGTCACATCAATTCACAATCAACTTAGGCAGATGTTATGTTGATGAAGCCTTGGTGCTTCTATGCACCACCTGGCTGACCATTCTGTATGTAAACAAACAAATCATAAAGTTGAAGTACATCAATCATACTGTAATAGTGTAAGTTTCAATGACTTATTCACTAACCTTCAATGGTTCCTTGAACTGTCAGCTCAGGTGATTTCAACAATTCCACTTCCTGGTCATCGGAACCACTGCAAAATACACATTAACAATCATATGTGATATTCCTTTTAATAGTTGTTTATGTTTACTGAGCTATTTATGGCATAGTATTATTCTCACCAAACTGTGACCAAAAGACTAAATTAAAGAGCATCATGCCTCTAAACTGTTCCCTGATCCCCCTGAAACGACTTACTGTTTTAGTCCCTTTGTGAAAAAAGAACTCCTTGGAACACAAATGTATCCCACCTGTACTTCTATTTTGGAGTGAACAGCCTGCTCCTCAATGGACCTCTACGATTGCACCAGCTGTGAGGATAGATTGGTATTGCAATTGCAAAGCCTTTTTCTTGGCCTCATTTGTAGTCTCACCCTACTTATCTATGAAACAAACCATCTGAGCGGATGAGTTTTTTTCAATACATAAACTGCAAATATTCAACAAATATGAGAATAGTCTCCTGGTGTAATTTTTTAATTAATCTGGGTTTCATCTCCATAGATATGATAACTTAGGTTGTTGTTTTTCATAATTTGAGCCAGTGGTAGATATTAAAAAGCAAAGGTCCTAAGATAGAGCCTTGAGGACCTCATGTCATATTTGTCAACGCTGATGTTTAGTTGCCTATAGAGACAACGTTGTTTCTGTACTTTGAGTAGGAACCAAACCAGTTTAGAACTGTTGCCGAAACTCCCACCCAGTTTTCTAGTCGGTCTAACAATATGTTGTGGTCAACAGTATCAAAGGCAGTGCTGAGATCTAATAATACTAACACTGATATTCTGCCACTGTGGCTGTCCAAGCTTGTAATCATTTTCTTTTCTCATCAAAAGCAATACATTTTAATCAAAATGTAAATGTAGCTTAACAAGGTGCAATATAAAACTCAAGCGACATAAACTAAATGCTATTCTATTCTAAAATGTTTTGTAGTTTGAAGTATATTGCATATCTCTACAAGGTCATATATTAGCAAGCTAGCTGATGTTTAGTCAGTGAGCTGTGTAAAGTGTTCCCATTGGTGGTTACAGGGTGCAAGTATTCTGTAACTTATTTTTACTTGAAGCGTAGTTTGTGTTGTGTAACCTGTTTAATAATGCATACATCACCACTTCCAAGCAAACACTTTACTTTACTGTAGGCAAAAATGTATTTAAGCTGGTGCTACCGGATCCTGTTCTCAAAGCTTTTTTAAGAAGAAAACTACATTTCCTTCTATCTCTAACCTTCTCATGCTCAAATGTGTAGCTCACAGCATGCAAGGATCTTTTTAAATCTATTTTTGGTACAAGACAACAGTGTGCTGCTGAATGGAAATTATCCTTTTGTATTGTTACACCTGATTCAAGTCAACAACAACAACAATGTCCCAATGGAAATTTAAGGGAACAGGAAGTACATTCACTCCTTGCTCCCGAGATGAATGAATGAATGATGAGGAAAATAGGTTAGGTTTCATTACAACCTTGATTGCATTTTTGAGGTGTTGTATCCAGGCAACATAACATTATTGGATGTTAGGATTAGAAATCTTTGAACCCCTGGTGATATTGACAAATGAGCTCAATAAAGTTAATGGCTCTCATCCTTTATTCTCTTCCCCTAATTGGAAATCAACCAATCGACAACGCTCATTTAAATTGCCTAGAACTACATTCCTTCTGGTGTTATCAATAAACAGCTATTCCCTTGTTTCCACTTAGCACAGTAAAAAGTAATTTCCAAGACATTATCCCCATGCTTACCCTCTGCAACTACATTCCCATGCCCTTTCACCTCAGTTATTGTCTCTTCTATCTTATCCACTGTTGAGTTGGCTGTTGCAGCTTATTGAACTGTACTCAGTGCTGCTCTCCCTGAAGGAGGGACTACTATCATAGACTGAATATATTGTGTACATCTAAGAGTTTAATGAGATGGCTATAACCCGAGGCCTACTCTCTGTCAGTAGCAGGCATTGGAACCATAAAACAGTCATAATCATTGGCACTTTATATTTAATAATGTATTAACCCCTTAGGTAGCATCATTTTGGAGATATTACAATGTAAACTGTTACGTGA
>NW_011345769.1:400-2255 GCF_000735185.1 Notothenia coriiceps | reverse complement strand
ATTCTGTACAAACTGTGAAGTCCACTGAGACAAATGTAACATTTGTGATATTGGGCTATATAAATAAACATTGATTGATTGATTGATTACCGATAGTCCAATACAATTACCTGAGAGGTGGTGACTGTCGCTGGCAAACGGAGGTCTTGAACTTTAGCTACTGTCGTTATTATGATCTAATCCGAAAACAGTTTTTGATTTGTTTTCAAATTTTAAATTAGCACCGTTCTTGAGATTCCAGCCAAGTTATTTTCTTCAATTGGAACTGTACTATAATTAAGGTTACCAAGTTTGGCAATATGAAAGGAAAATACACACTCTAATTTAAATAGTTGTTATTATTAAATAAAGATGTTCAAAATAAAATAGTCCCAGGTGGTTGCTATGCAACAACACTGACAGTTAGCGAACATATTAGACACACAGCGTTGATCGGTTATTTGGCTATTTATTTACATTAATTTGCATGTTGCCGTTTATTGTGCACCCACTGAAAAACTGTGCAGCATCTGTAGAATGGCTTACAAGGTTACTTGTACTAGGCTGAGGTTGTACTCGGATGTTGCTGGGTGTGGAGAGAATATTTCTCCATTTTCTCCGGTCTGCGAGATTCGGCTTCCAGTAGCTCTGGAGAGTAGGGATGTGCATCTCCATCACTGAGATCTGGCCCTTCCTACATCCAGGACATGGTTAAACTGTAGCCTACACCCCAGCACGTGAACTTCGCTCTGCATCGGCTAAACAGCTCGCTGCACCCGCACTGCGAGGGGGACCCAAGTTCCCATCAGCAAAAACACGTGGTTTTGCTATTATTGTAAGTCGCTTTGGATAAAAGCGTCAGCTAAATGCAATGTAATGTAATGTATAAACGGACAAGTCAAATCAAGCAATCTGATTGGTCGATAGCGTTTTTGCGGACCTTTTTGATTACAGATTTGCTCGCTTTAAAAGTAGCACAATTCATTATGTCAAACCTTGGAAAGTATAGATATCCCTGCCCTAATGCCAAAGGAACTACACACTGAATATGTTTTGCCGTTTGATGTCTATGTCTGTTTACAGACTGCGTAAAAAGGAGGGTTTCTGCCCCGTTACTTCTCCGCTGTTTTCTTGTCCCAGTTTGAAAAGCAAACTGTTTGCTTTTCAGCCCAACTGTATTGTTTTTCTCAGATGCGGAGGGATACTGATTTGTTGTGAAAAGTAACTTACAATTCTTCCCGTGGTACACACTCAGTATATCACAGCTAAGTACCAATCAGATTGCTTGATTTGACTTGTCCGTTTTATAAACTATTTTGCAAAAAATTAACATGCATATTAGCAGTATATTGGCTCTTTAGTATTCATTATAAAACACTTATTAATGCCTTATTCTACATGACCATCTTCTACAAGTAATAAGCCATTAGTTGAGAGTTTTTCCTCAATAACCCTCTAATTAGTGCTTATTTATTGCAAGTAAGGAAGTTGTTGTACATGAGTTTTGGTCTTAATATGCGCTGCTCAATATGGGCCTAATAAGGCAGTAGTAGCACAAGAATAGTAATGCTCCCATAATAACACTTAATAAATATGATCTATTATTATGTAACAAGACATGAAAAGAAGTGTTAATTAAGTCTAAACAACTCAAAATTAGGTATTTTTGGGTTCCGCTGAGGGTCCTGCCAACTCTGTGTCCTGTCCTGTTGGGGGTCCCACCGACTACTGTTCTGCCGGGAGTCCTGCCAACTCCGTGCCCTGACCTGTTGGGGGTCCAACCGTCACCTGTCTCGCCGGGGGTCCAGCCAACTCCTTGTCCTGTTTCGTTGGAGTCCCCCTTCTCGGCCTCTGCTTTGCCCCCGGGCTCCGCCCG
>NW_011345769.1:0-355 GCF_000735185.1 Notothenia coriiceps | reverse complement strand
TTATGTGATGACTTTCAAAGAAAAAGCAAGCACACTCGGAATAAAGTATTATTATTTTATGTTTTCGGATTTCACATCGCCTAAACCCCATATCCCAACGTGCATTGCGGCTAAAACATCCAATCACCAAGCTTCAACGATAGCTGAGGATTATGGGTAGTTCGATGTTTTTTTCAACACCTCTGAAAAAAGAAATGTGTCTCTCAGAATTGAAAGGGAAAAATCTATGGGAAAAACACAAAAGCATTGTACACAATTTAAAACAATTAATGTTGTGTAATTAACAAGGACAAACTGATGTGTTTTAGTGGATGAGCACGACAGATATCACTGTGAAATCATTTGACAGTGAGGG
>NW_011345768.1:24185-38622 GCF_000735185.1 Notothenia coriiceps | reverse complement strand
ACTACATTTAATCCATTGCTACACTTAAGTAAAGTACAAGTACCACACCAGGGAAATATGGTACTTTTACTACACTACATTTATCTGACACTTGTAGTTAACTTTTTAGATACTATGTGTTTCTATTCACATACATGTACTACTCATTTACTCAGTTCTTTCCAAAATGTGCTCTATAGACTGAACAACATTTGAATAATTCATGCTATATGCTGTGATGCTTAATGTTACATTGATTATTGTTTTTTATTGAGGGCAAACATACTTTATACGTATTATTTTGATACAAAGATACTGCAGCAAATGGACAGTAAATGACTCGCAGTTAAAAAATAAACTAAAATAAGAAGGGAGGAGAGTTCAGGGTGTGTTGAGGACCAACACACTCACTCCATAAACGTCCAGGAGCGACGCTTGGTCAGGGTCCCGTGGCGTGCAGTTGTGACGCTCCTAGGCTCCTTCAGCTTCATAAAGGGACGCAAATAGCTTTCAACTGATTGCAATGTATTCCCATCTGCGGCGGGATTTGGCGCTCATGGAAGCACGGCATTCGTTTGTGTCGGCTGCCCTTAAAAGGCAATGTGAGCGTCCATTCCCATTGGATAACGGAGAATTGTACACCCGGAAGTAACTATTCCCCTTACTGTCGATTGATTTTACATTGATATCTGCACTACTCATCGACTAAAAAACACAAGATTATACTTGTTAATTACACAACATTGATTGGTTTAAATTGTGTGCAATGCTTTTGTATTTTTCTCCTTCGATTCGGAGAAAACATTTTTTTTCGGAGTAAAGGATTGCAGAAGACACTACACTACCCAGAATCCCAGTAGGGCCTGGCTCATTTCGTGGCATCTGCAGGCAGTGGCAAGTACTTCCGGCATCTGCCACAGAGGCCACTACTCCGTGGCATCTGTGGCAAGTACTTCCGGCATATGCCACAGATGCCACTACTCCGTGTATTATGACTAGTAAAGACAAATAATTAACAAATAAATATCTGTATTGACACAGCAACGTGTACACTGGTGTTATTAGACTTGGCTACAGACTTAGGGCAGCTGTAACTGATTGCAGTTGCCACTGCTAGTGAGATGCTAAGGTTTACTTTATAAATTAGGCAAAGGACAGTTATATATTTGCCCCATGCCTTCAGCAGCAGCAGGCCATTGACTTTGATTTTATCCCGTTATGAAATGTCATCATTTCGACAGTAAAGAAATGCTACATAAACGTTATCTTGCACGTTTTATCGAACCATCTCCGTTTCTAACTTTCAATATATTTAAAAAGAGATATCTCTCTCATCTGCGTGGGGGGGCGGGGCCTCACAGACATGCTGCTGCGCTGTGCACACAGTTATGAATATTACATTTTGTGAGGAAACTTTTCCACCAATAATTCCAATATTCCAAAATGTATTCACTTCAAGTTTACGAAAGTAACTGTAATCAGATTAGTTGTTTTTCAAATGTAACGCGAGCTGAATATTTAGGCTACTTGATTTTTGTATTACATTACATTGCATTTAGCTGACGCTTTTATCGAAAGCGACTTATTAGACAGCGACAGTATTCTGATTACGTAACGCCGTTACATGTATTCCGTTACAACCCAACCCTGTGTACAGATCATCAGTCCTGTGTACAGATCAGTTCGATAAAGTCATGCCTAAACAGCGACATTTTACACGATAAATACAGGTTTAAATAGCAGCATTTGCCACGGAAGGCGAGTGGCAGCTACAGTAAACCTTCTCTTACTCTGGCATCTTGTGGCAGCTCCCGTTGAGGAGCGGCAGATGCCTCGGCAAGTTGTGGCATCTGTGGCATATGCCGGAAGTACTTGGCACAGATACCACAGAGTAGCGGCCTCTGTGGCAGTTGTCGGAAGTACTTGCCACTGCCTGCAGATGCCACAAAATGCCCTTGCTGTCTCTCTAAAAATGCCAAGCAGGAAGGTGAAAAGGGACATAAAGAAAGTTAGGCAAACAAACACAGAATCTCCAGTTCATTAGCTAATACTATAATTATATAGTTAAAAGATATTGCTATAAAAATAGTGATAAAATCCAGTTTATTTTACACTTATACACTACATTTTGGTAAACGTATTGCGACGTACAAAGTATGGAGCACTGACTTTTCGGTGCCTGTGTGAGGATCATGGAACACTCCCACTTTAACATCATCACGGGAGGTGAATGTAAGAAGCTGCAGAGAACTGCTTAGTCTCAGTGTGCTGTCTTAATTCGGACTTGGATTTAGCAACGCTCTTTACTTTAACTCTGGGTTTACGAATAGAACCGGTAAGACTGCTCAGAAATAACCTTCTAATTCATGGAAAACTTTTTTTTATTCTTTCCTATTAATCATTTATTAGAATGTCTAACATTACGCACCATACTCGTTGAAAACCTTAAATTCCTAGAGGATTTCTTCTAGTTGTGTTTGCAGGAACAATGCACTTGCTTCCACATTCTCTAACTTCTGTTTACAGTGCATGCAGCAGGCTGTAGCCAGCAGTCTGAAAGTCAAAGTGAGCATCTACACAGTAGTGTGTGTGAGCCTGTGTGTGTCATGTTGCATTGTTTTCAGCTTGGCCCTGAGGGGGGACCATCACACACTGAGCGTACATGTGTGTGCACGTTAGTGTGTCTGTGATGGGGCAGTTTGACCCCAGTTTATCAAAGGGTGAGCCATGTCCCCCAGCCTGAGAACACACCACTGTCATGTTCAAGCTGGGTTCTGTCACGTCACTACTAACCATGCCAGGGCCTTCTGGCTCACTGCTTTATATCCAACTGGGCTTGTAGCATAAAAAGCTACATTAGCCTAGTTAAGGGCGTGCGTCAATATCTTTCTCTGGCAGAAGGCACTGGGGAGCTGTTTCACCAACATTCTATGATAGAATCACATTTCGCCTTTGCTGTCTATTATCTAATTTTTGCTACTTTCTATTGGTTTGATATGTTTTTTACACCGTAAGCAAGAAACAGTTGATATTTGACCTCATACTTTGTGTTAATGAGCTTGAGAAGGACAATCCGTAGGAAACAAGCACATAGATATAAAGCACAACCCTAACCACCAGCCGCACTTAGCGTTGTGGTCATTGTCATGATATGTTCTGTCTTACATGAAGTTCAGGGTAGACAGACACGTCCAAAACAAGCTTCCATTATCTTCTGTGCCGTCACAAGTTCCATTTAAGTATAAAGCTATGGGCATAGTCTTCGTTATCCTATACACCATATTTTTTGTGGTTGTATAAGTGATAATGTACAGTGACTGTCAGTATTAAAGAAGAACCCTTTTGTTTGCTTCTGGATCTGAACGATGGTTGGATACAACATTTAAAAAAATAAATATTGATATAGCCTACTGTAAAAGGATTTTGTTGATTAAAAAAATATCCTATTGCGCTAGTCTGTTCCACTGCGTACGAACGGCTACAACTGCGGCAACAAATACGTGACATGAGATGACGGCAGCACTGACTTGTTTAAAAAAAAAAAAACGCGATAAAATAATTGTCTGCGTTAATTAATTAATGCGTTAACGCGATAATAACGGGTTAACTGGCCCAGCCCTAATAAATACCTATTAAAATAGTATTTAATTGTGTTATCTGACAGAGGACATTATTATTTTTACATTATTACATGTCACTTGTTAGACGCTTTTATTCAAAGCGACTTACATACTCAATACTGTGGACAATCCCCACAGGAGCAATTTGGGGTGAAGTGTCTTGCCCAGGGACACAACGACATGCTGACTGCAGTGGGGTTTGAACCTGTGACCCCCTGATCCGAACACCTACGGACAACCCACTATGCCACACGCCATCAGGCACTTTAAATTGACCAGACTTCTTTCTGCAAATAATAATTGCACATATTATTATTGCTAAGGTCCTCCTTAGCAACGGTCTGCTATCCTTAGCAGCAGACCACTAGCGAAAAAGAGCATCATCATGGAGTATTCTGATCAGCACATTAGGGTATTTACCTTCAACACTGTGTCTGATTGTTACCATGCTCATTCTACATTAAAGCTACACTTTGATCGATAAAGTGTGTTTAGTTCTGATGAGAAAAGGGAGAATGCAGCACCGGGCTGGACCCAGACCAGGCACTGAGACATCGATCAAGTAGAGCTTTAGGATGAGAGTGTTCTGTCAGGCCAGGTTTCAAACACACCGGCGTGGAAGCGAGAGGCTGCTTCCTTTTTTAGCTCGAGACTGAGACCAGGTCAGCTCTGAGATGAGTTTGCTGGCAGCGGAGAAGCGTCCAGGCATGTAAATCATTGTTAGATCAGTGCGGGGAGACATACACACACTCACATATGCAGTTATTCACAGTACAGTAGAATCTATTAGGATCTGTGAATGCATCTTCCTCATCCTTCTAGCAAAGAAGAAAAAAACACAACATAGTATGAAAAACTTTGCAATAGGTGCATTTTGATTCACAACTTTTAACCACTTATACTAGAATAACATAGTATATTGCTTTATAATGACCATCAACATAAGGACATCACTTACTAACATTTTATTTTGCTTCACAGCATTGCATTGCCCCTGGAGTCATTCCACAAAATCTGATCTATACAACATCTGGAAGGGATTTTGAGTGTTTTAAAAAGCTTTGTTATCCTTTGGTATCTTCCCATCCTCTGCACACTGCTCTCAGTTCTGCCACTGAGGTGATCCATTTCTAATGCTAGCCCAGGTCTGAATATCCAATAAACGTAACCCTCTCTACTGTAAACAAATACCTTCCACATTTGGCTGGTCTGTGTATGAGAGGACTCAGGCTGGTATGTGCTGTGTGTGTGTGTGTGTGTGTGTGTGTGTGTGTGTGTGTGTGTGTGTGTGTGTGTGTGTGTGTGTGTGTGTGTGTGTGTGTGAGGGATCTTCAGCATCTGAGCCCTCTGTCTTATTTCTTGCAGGCGACTGGGAGTGCTACCCACATGACCCCACTGTATGGCATGTAAGTTATTGTTTTTCTATTTCTATTAATTGCTTTTCCTTCAACAGTATGTAAAGTATTTATGACAGATATGAAAAATGCCCCTCCTCGTGTCTTCCATAGGATGACAGACTTTATAGTTGTTTCGCCTCTTTTTGACGTCGTTTTTATTTCCTGTTATAGCCGTTATGCATCTGTCTGTGATTGTGTGTCTCCTTGTGGTGATGTTGTGTCCCTTTGTAATTGTTTTAGTCTTTTCGTAGTTGCCCCTTGTGTCTTTGTTGTCTTGTTGTGTCCCTTTCTTGTTGGTACATGTGTCTTTAAGTGAACCGTTTTGTATGTAAAGGCCATGGGGCCACGGACAGTCCCTTTGATGGTCAGTAATCCATCCATGATGACTGACTTTTGCTAAACTTGAACTTGAACCTCTCCTGCCGAGGAAGTATTATTTTTCCTTTGTTCAGTTGCTTCAACTGCCTATGCTTACCACTTAGTTGTTTTTCTATTTATATAAAATGATCCATTTATTTTTATTTTTATTAATTAGTTTATTTAACAGGAAAAATGCACATACATAGACAATGCTGTAAAAGTGGATATTTAAAAAAAAAAAATAATAATTTTTCATCTGGACATATTTTGAACATTCACCCTAAAAACTAAGGGTGAATGTGCAAAATATGTCCAGATGAAAAATTATAATTCTTGATAAAAAAAAGAAGAAATATAGTCATTAGAAACATGCAACATCGAAGTTTACAATACAGAGAATAAAAACACATGATTTCAGATATTACATAGCAGTACAGACAAATTCTAATTGTGGGAAGTACAGAAAAAAATGTGTGTTGAAAGAGCTGATCCCTAATTTACAATGTTTTTAATTCATGAAAAACACATGACAACTTTTCCCTGGAATATCTACCAGATTCCACCCGATAAGAGTGGCTGGGAGACGAGCACATGTATTCCTAGGAAAACACTGCAAACTGTGTCATCCTTCAGAGGGAAAAAGCATATGTTCACTCTTTACTGTACACACCGGCTCTTGAAAAAATAAAAACATGGATTTAGCCACATTATTAATGAAATTGAAATGTAGTGCACCTTTCATCCATGTAAATATTAAACAACTACTGTATCTAAAAAATAAACTCTTACCTGCTGATCCAACAGGACACGTCCCAGTGTGTGCATCTAAGCATCTCTTGTTTCCTCATTTTGAAGCATCCTGTAACCTGGCAGCCATCCAAGGAGGGGGACCATCTGATTGGACGAATCACCCTCAGCAAGAGGAGCGCCACCATGCCTAAAGAAGCCGGAGCTCTGCTGGGGTTAAAGGTCGGAGTGGGCAACAACACACACACTCACATGATGTTGTATCATTACACATGATGTCTCTACTTATTACATGGGTACATACTAAATAAACCAAATCCTTGAGTCACAATTTTGATTTAAAAATGATCGTATTGCCTCCGCTAAGAAAAATGTGTCCGATCCACTGCGTACCAATGTCTGAAACTGCAGCGACAGCAAAGTATTTTAAAAGGAAAACAGCACTGATCGAGGTTATCTGTAACTTTCCAAGTCTGTTCACATTTTATTTTCCATTAACCAGTCTTTGAAACACTCATACCATGTTCCCTTTAGTGTGTACTTCCTTTCTGTCTTCTTCTGCTGATTTCTCTGATGTTCAGTGCTCTGTCTTTTAAACTCTTTCCTTCTCATGCGCTGTTTTTCTTTTTCTTTACTGGGGACAGTTTAGCCATCATAAATCCAAAGTGTCTTTTCAAATATTAAAATCAATATTTAAAAAGTCTCTTGAAACTCAAAATTAACAGAAACCAGTATCCAACCAAGCTTTGTAATAATATTGTAATGGTATTCGGTCAGCATATATGACAGATATGACACTAATCTCTTTCTCTCCCCCTCTCTGTCTCTAGGTGGTGGGAGGCAGAATAACAGAGTCAGGGAGATTAGGTGCCTTCATCACTAAAGTCAAGAAGGGAAGCCTGGCTGATGTGGTGGGACATCTCAGAGCAGGTAAACCATTACATGTGATACGCTGTCTGCTGTAAAAGTAAAAAATCATCCAAACATAGGGTCTTTAAAACAGTTTCAGAGGTCTTATTTTCACTATTTCACTTAAAACATTTTTTTTTCTATATAGTTTTATGTCTCTAATTAGCTGTGTTGGTTTTAAACATATTGGCATAGAGCAAAAGATAAGGCCTTGTCCACACTTGCATGGTTATTTTCTGAAATAAATGTTTTTTTCATTGACCTAAATCGCTGTTTGAGTTAAGAAGGAAGGCCGAAATAAATAGATAAAGCTTCATAAAAAAAGAGCCAAAGAGTCTATGTTTTTAATTGTAAATAATCCCATAAAAAGGCCATTGCTGTTTTACCCTAACCTTACCGTTTAAGTCACGTTTACTAAAAACTACAGGGCTCAGCTTTTTTTTAAATTACTTTAATAAAAGCCTTCTTAAACGAGGTCACATAAAATATTTGGAATTTTAAAAAGTGTATGTCTTTGAATTTAACAAATGGGACTCAGGTGGCGTTAAGCCCCTGTCACACTGTCCCGAAATTGACACCAGATGGACACACGATAAAAGAAATGTTCAAATTCGGCTCTGATTGTAACAACATCGGGCCATTCGTGAGGGCATCTTAAGCCATCGTATGACCGCCGGCGGAGTTTCTCAGGCTCCGGCATCAACTTTGTGAGCGGTGGCAAAATCTTTGGCATGCCAAAAAATTGCAGAAGGACCTTGAGAAGGTTCATTTTCGTGTTGAATTTGTGTGTCCATTTTGCCCTCCGTAAGGCCAGTGTGAGGGCATCTTGTCAAATCGTGTCATCTTCGTCTTTACTTCGTGTGATCATCGGTGCCATCAGGCATTTTTCGCCTCACGAAGACAATACGAAGGAAACAAGAAGCTGCCCGATTGTCTTAGGAAGGCAACACGACTACGTGAAGCCCTCGCAAAGCCGTCGTGTAGCCATCGTATTACAGTACGATGACATCGAGATGGGACCACGGTGTGCAATGTTTCCTTAGAGATCGCTTCGCTGGTTGTTTTATTGCACAACAAAACAATGTAAACATATTATGTAAATAACCCAATTTGTGTTCTGTGAAACCGAAAAGGATATAACATTGTTTGTGTTACTTTCGTTGCAGTTGTATGTCTTGAATGTAATTTAGGTTAACTTCCTGTTTTATTTACCGTAATTTTCGGACTATAAGCCGCGCCTTTTCCCCCATTTTTCGACGCTGCGGCTTATATAACGGTGCGGCTAATCTATGGATTGTTACAGCTAACGGCCACCACCTTTAACTCTATGGGCTCTATGGCCGGTCCGCGGACCCCCACCTTTAAGCGGCGGGTTCCAGCAGGAAAAGCTGGAGGCCGGAAAAGAGTGGGACAGGTAGCGCGCAAAAGTAAAAGTGGAACCGAGAGTGGTATGCCGCTGCTGCGGCTTATATTCAGGTGCGCCTTATAGTCCGAAAATTACGGTATATGCTTAAGGTGAGTTTACGCTGTTGACAGGAAGTTGTTGTTGCTATGGAAACAACATGACAGAGAAAACTTAATATCTTCTACATATAAAGACGGAGAAAGTAAAGAACAAAGTCTGAAAATATCAGTGACAATTTCTCAAGTTTCCAAAATCTAAAGTCCCATAGTACTTTAACATAATTGTCTTTGTTACTTTCGTTGCAGTTGTATGTCTTAAATGTAATGTAAATGTTGCCTTTGTGGGTGGTTCGGGTGCCATCGTGTGGCCTTCTGTAGGCATGGACGTACTTGCTTCGGCTGTTGCTTGGTCGTTGACCAAGTTCGGGGCCATCTTCGTGCGAAATTCACAATTCCATATTCGTGTGTCCATCTGGTGTCTTGTGACAGGGGCTTAAGGGAATATGCAAGTGGACTCACACATGATGATGTTTGTCTTTTCATGGGATTTGTTTACAATATTAAATGAATTATACCTACATTTGTATGATACCCAGACTTTATTTTTTATGACATGCACGTCTGCTTCCAGGGGATGAAGTTCTGCAGTGGAATGGGAAGCTGTTACCGGGGGCGACCATGAAGGAAGTTTACAACATCGTCCTGGAGTCTCAAGCGGAGCCTCAAGTTGAGCTAGTGGTATCCAGGCCTATTGGGTAAGTCAGGGATTAAACACACCCCTTACATCTGTTTTATTGGATATTTGTGAAAAATGCAATCCTTTAGTCATAACTCAGTCTAAATACCACCCTTATTAACTAGGGATTGTTGACTCAACGGTTTCTAAGTTGCCATTTTGTCTCCTCCATCCCCTTTAAAAAAGCACTTAGCCTAACCCTATTTACAGGAGGGTATAAAGTGGATTATTCCATAAAAAATGAGAAATGGCTGCATCACATAATATTTTGTTGGTCTTAAAAACCAAGCCAGTAATGACTAGTTTGTGAGTGCATTAGAGTGGTGGTGATGATGTATTTTGTAGGCTTTTGTAACCCGGAATTTAGCGTCACTAAGGCTCACTCAACAAAATAAATGGGATTTTCCATTTGATTTCGGATTATTGCAGAAAATAAGATGTGTGGCAGTAGGATAATCTCCACATACTAACACAAATGTTATGATTTTTGAAGCTAAAATGCAATCGGTAGAAGTAAAAATGTTAGGCTGTGAACAAATACCATCACATTACTTCCTGTAACCACCACTAGGCTAAAGGCGGCTAATGTTACCTAATTTCGTAGAACAAAGTGTTCTACGAAAGTGTTCGGGCCTTTTAACCAAAAACACTGTCAAAAAATCGTTGACTTAGTGATTTGTTTTACAGGTCTCAGAATTATGATATTGTTATCTTTTGTAATTATATAATTTGGTATTAATCCTTTGGACAATAGACATCCCCTCCCATCAATCTTTTGTTTGAACTTAATTCTCTACAGATGTCTTAATTGGGTGTTATTCTGCGTTTTGTTAGCAATTAATTGAAATTGTTTTATTTTAATTGTACCGATTGTCTCTTTTTCTGAATTTGCCTATAATTACTCTAACAAATTACATATTCCGGAACACTTAGAAGAAAGAAAAAACATAATATCTCCACATGGATATCTGAAAAAAGGATTTTAACGCATTTACATACAATAATAGCATTATTATTACTGCTAGTGGGATCTACTCATTTATGACACCCTGCATGACCCTTCATAGAATCTTTTTAAATGTCAGGTTTTACGTTTGATCTGTTTAAAAAACAATATTCTCAAACAAATGGTGATACTCTGGAATCCATAGTGACCAAAGTGTTAAAAATGTACAGTTTGTGATCAGTATATTTGCTAAGCTATTGTTGTGAGTAAGTTTGGCCTATTTTTGTATTGGGTTTATAGTGCTTTTATTTTACATTAAAAAAAACTAAATGTTTCTTCAACTTTTTGCATCCTTGCTTTATAATAAGATTGAACCTCATTTGCTCTTTGATGGGAAAAATAGTTGAATGTATTAATTTTTCTCCAAACACTCGCGAAGGGTTTATAGAAAATATCAGTAAGTAATCTGCCCCTTTTATTAGGACCCCTTAATCTTCTCATGCTTATGGAAACTATTTTGGTTTTGCTGGGGCCATTTTTCATCCCTAAATGAACTCAATTGATTCCTATTAAGTAGTTATGCTAATTGATTTTTAGATAAATTGCTACAGTTTGTTAAGTCCATCTGAAAAAACTGAGAGTTCCCTTGAAGGGATGCAAAATGGCCAATGGGAAATGTCCGTCAATGTAGCATTCCTTTTGCAAGTTTTTTAAACTGTTTGTGCGGCGTCTGGATTTTCTCTTTTTCATTCCCAGTCCAAGTCTTAGGATCCCAAAGTGAAATCCAGCACTCGCAGTGTCAAATACTTCTTTATGTTTTCCTCTATCCCATTGTTTGAAAGCGGGGTCATTGGGTTTCATAAAAATATTGATTTGATTTTCTTTACTTGTTTTACATTTTTTGATTTTGGAATGGGCTCAAAAGCAACATAGGCTCCGTGAAACACTTATCAGTATAATGCTTGTATTTCAAATCAAAAGTTGACATTAAAAATGTTTTTTGCTTTCTTTCCAAGAGTGAAATGAGAAGATGGATATCTAATATTTTAAATTACTGAAGCTGGGAGACCAATCAGCTTGATTTGTTCAGGTTTTATGCTCGTTCAGTACATCATGATCCATCTTTTCCTTTTAACCCTCAAAAAGAAAATGAATAAAGTACGAAATGTTGAACTTTTACTTAATTAAATGTAAAAATATCAGTTTGTGGCCACATGGATCACTCAACAATTGAGAATACAACCTCCCCATGTGCTATCAAATAATCACTGAGAAAACCTCCTGCATCTACCAATGTTGGGATGGACACTTTCAAATACTAAACTCTTCCTCTTTATAGATTTAACATTTTAAATGAGAAATTACACTGATAAGTGTTCCACAGAATACCATTCTTTTCTTTATGACAATTAAGCTAATGCAATGGCTTCTGGCGTTTCCCATGGGATCCTTAACTGTAGTTGTGGTGGTGGTGGATGATAGAAAAGATGTGGACAGAATTGAGCTGCTGGTTCCCATCCATTCTTATTATTATTTCAGTCAAAATGTCTGAATGAGTCCGGGAAAAATTGAATTTATGAGAAGAAATTGTCTCTCCTCACATTTTCTTTTGTTTCTCCATATTTGTTTTAACCACATAACATTTTAATCTCCAAATAACTTTGAATTGCAGTGCTACTTTCTTCCACTTAACTACTTCTACATTTATTTGCATGTATGCCTGTGCATCGAGAACACTACTAACTTTGTTTATTCTGGTTATATGCCAGTTTGAGAGTGGCTGACAAGAAGTTTTCTGCTTCCTTTCAGTGATATCCCAAGAATCCCCGACACCTCCCACCCTCCATTAGAATCTAGTAAGTATGCGGGGTGTTGAGACCCCTCTTCAATTCTGTTTTTATCTTGCTGATTGTCTTTTTTTTGAGAAAGCAAATACGTCTGTGTCAACCATGGTGCTGGAGCTGGGAATTTATTAGCCTAGCTTAGCATTGAGATTAGAAAAATTAAAGAGGCCCTATTATGCTTTTTGGTGTTTTCCTGTCCGTTTTATAGGTTTTAGTGCATGTCAATTGTTTGCCAAGTCTAAAATACCCAAGTTCCCTCCAGACGGAGTTTCTCTACCATCTGCCTGATAAGCCTCCAATTGGACTTCTTTGTTTACTTCTGTAACATAATGACCCCACTATGTATCACTCCTGCTTCTATTGGCTAGCACATTGAACGTTATGTACAAACTAATGTATTTTTAACACTTTTTTCTCTTGTCTAGGATTCAATTTCTTGTTAGAGCTGACTTTCTTTTAATGAATTCCCCCCTTTTGTATCCCCAGCAGGTTCCAGTTCTTTTGAGTCCCAGAAGATGGACAGACCATCTTTACATGTCCTGTCTCCCTCCAGCCCTGGGATGCTCCAAGACGCTCCACAGTTATTGCCAGGGCAGCTCTCAGTGAGTCTGCACACTTTGAGTGTGTTGGGCTGTTGATGTGTTGAAATGAAAACCAAGCATCAGATTTGTTTGTGTGTTTCCCACCCAGGTGAAACTTTGGTACGACAAAGCGGGTCATCAGCTAATAGTCAACGTGATGCAGGCTGCGGAGCTTCCTCTTCGGCCTGACGGGCGGCCCAGGAGCGCCTACGTCAAAATGTACTTTCTTCCTGATCGCAGGTATGCCCCATCTTCACAGAGAGTGCTTGAAAATGCATTCCGACAGGTATTAGCAGAGTACATTTGGATGAATAAAGCTTGTGATCTAATCATAGGAAATTCCCATGAACAATAAGTATGTCCACTGAAAAGAGAACTTGGTTGTCTGACTCTCTGATTGTTGACAGTGACAAGAGCAAACGAAGGACAAAAACAATGAAGAGGACCTGTGAGCCCAAGTGGAACCAGACGTTTGTCTACTCTCATGTCCATCGCAGGGACTTCAGGAACCACATGCTCGAGATGACGATATGGGACCAACCCAGGTCACCGGACGAGGACAGCACCTTTATGGGAGAGGTACCACACACACACACACACACACACACACACACACACACACACACACACACACACACACACACACACACACACACACACACACACACACACACACACACACTTAATTAACTTCTGAATGGGAACGCCAATACACTAAATCCCATACAGTGGATATTTTAAACACATATAAAAGCTTTTCTGTATGTATTTTTACCAGCTTCTACTGTCTGCGTTATGTTAATAAGCAGTTGTGAACGGTAGCAACACATTTCCCTATCTGTATTATGACTTGAGCAGGTCCTGATAGAGCTAGAGACGGCCTTACTGGATGACAAGCCTCACTGGTATCCACTCCAAACCCACGATGTCTCATCCATTCCACTGCCCCAACCCTCCCCGTACCTGCCCCGACGACACACAGACGTCCCTGGAAAGAAGCTGCAGCGTAAGTCTCTGTCTGTGAATTCTTTAAGGATACTGTGAAGGATGTCGTCGAGAAGAGACGTGTGGGGGTTCGGTCTTAGTCATTTTTCTGACCATTCTGAAAAGGAACAAAGTATAACATGTAGGGCTGCACGATATTGAAAAAAACTGACATTGCGATATTTTTTTCCCCTGCGATATATATTGCGTTTTTTTCAACTATATTTAACCGGATGAAGGATTTTAGTCATAGACGTCTGGATCTTAACTGGTTGACTCATCATACCTTAAGTCATGATCTAACATGTCATGATAATGCATGTTGCTTACCCTCAAATAAGGGGGCACATCTGTGAATGAAGAAGAGAAGAACCTTTTTGTATCCAAAATAGTTCCAGATGGCAGATGTTGCTTTTCTTTTTGGAAGTAAATCTTCATTCTCCCCGGTATTGTCCTCCTGTTCCTCGCTCATTTTTTACCGGTGTTTTGATGGTCTGCAAACTAGCGGGGCAGGGCCTGCTGTGATCTGATCAAGAATGATTGTGATTGGTGGTTTGCTGTGCATGCAGAGCCTGCATGTCACTCACTCGAGTACCCCTGACATGAGAGCTGCGCAAGTTTTCCTTTTGTAGCAAGCAGCAAAATAATTGTAACATCACATGTTTGAGTTAATTTACCTACTTAAAGGTCCCATGTCATGCTTTTCCGGTTATTACCCGTCCCCTTGTGTGTTATGAAGGTTTTTATGCATGTCAACGGTCTGCAGAGTCAAAACCCTCAAAGTACACCCTGTAGCGAGTAAAACTCTAACACAGAAAATACCTCCCCAAAACGCCTCGTTGGAGATACGTCACTGTCCATTGATTCTTCCGGGTACCGCATGATGTCACGCGTTACCCGGAACCAAATGGACCAATCCGTGGAGCCGTT
>NW_011345768.1:0-24108 GCF_000735185.1 Notothenia coriiceps | reverse complement strand
GCTCAAATTAGCATTGATTTTCAACCCTGTTACTTTCAACCCTGTTACTATACTTACAGTAGAGTAACAGGGGTAATTCTTCATTGGAAAATATACATTTGATGCCGAGCTGGGCAAATCACTTTTTTTGATGGTTTATTATCTGTTTTTCCTAAATACATAAAAAAAGATTATAAAATAAAAGGTTCATTTTTCAAAAATGTTGGTGTCTAAATTGTCCTCCAATTCTGGAATGACCCAGAAAAAGCTTAATATTTAAAAGAAAAGCTTTAAAAAATGTATAAACAACAACATGTATAGCCTTGATGTCCGAGCTGAATAATGTAATAGTTGAATGGTTTCTGCAGCTGAAAATAGACTGAAGGAGTTAAATATCAGATGTAAGTAGTAGTGAATGAATATGTATTAGTAAAAAGGCTTGGGACAGCACCAGAATATTTTGACAGCAAACTTTTCGACTAAAACCATACGTTACCAATAATGTCTAAAATATGTGGAACATGTAGAAGTCAGTATGAAGTCTCCATCAGACCGAAAAGAATAGGCTGAGACAGTCTGTTAAAGTCCAGTGTGTTTGTCAGTGTTTGTTTCTGTACTGAGCACCTAATCATAACAAATAATCATAACACCTGTGTGAGCCCAGAGATCAAAGGTTTCCATGGTGAAGTGCAGTGATCGGTGAGAGGAGAGCCTTTCCATTGGTCTGAACGAGAGATAAACCTTTTACATCTGAACGTTTTGTTGAAGAACCGTAGCAGATATCAGTGAAATTTCAACGCGTGAAGCGTCTCAGGATCATGACGAGCGTCTGAGTGTGCTTTTTGTGTACTTTCGGTCAATAATGTGGCCTTTTTGGCAGATTAACTAAAGGTGTGCGGCTGCTGCTGTGAATAAATAGGCCTTAATGGAGACATGTTGAAAGTTGTTGTCACTTCATGCCCTCAAGAGGCATTTTGTTTAATGATTTAGCTTAATTTTTTTTATTTTCAAACCTAGGAGAGGTTTTCCTACGTTTTTCGTGAACAATTATGTCCAAGGAGTGTAGGGTTTGGGAATGATGGCATGTTAAACAAAAAAAATTGGGGCGAATTTAAAGCTGTCCTCCACTCTGTTTTGAGATCAAAGTACTCTAGACTTAACGAGCTGCTGAGAATCTGAAGAACGCCTCTTTACAAAACTAAGTTAAATATCTCAAAAAGTGTAAAAGATATCTCTAGCTGAAAGTATGTGGAAGGAGTAGCATTTGGCACACGGTGTAGTTAAAAGAGGATTTGAAGGTTCCTCCCATTGAGTTCCATGTTAAATAAAAAAAGAGTTTAAAAAGCTGAATATTTTGAAAAGTATAAAATATTTTGAAAAAGTATTCGCACTAAATATTTTTTAAAAGTATTCGCAATAATAAAGATTTGAAGAACTATAGTGGAATGCTGTGGCACAGCATTCCACTAATGAGAAAGCTGTAATTAATGGTAAACACTGGATTGGTCTTGGAAAATCGGAACCTTGCAAGCTTTCCTTTTGGCAGCTAAATTTGTAGCATGACGTCTTTGAGTTTGCCAAAAACCCACTATTGAAATGAGCACGTTGATCCTGAAACAACATATTGTGCAGTCTTTACACCATAAGACTTTAGGAACTCTCAACCAGTCACAGCAGGAAAACCCAGCTTCCTTTAGACATTTTTTCTACCCATTAGTGTTACTAAATATAGAAAAATATTTTGGATTCCCCCAAAGGTAATATCGAAACAGACACTGTAATTGACAGCCACAATTATCCCCCTGAGATTGTTTATTTATTTTTCAACACATAAAAGGATAGGCCAACTGAATGATTTTAAACTAATTGAATTTGACATAAAGGCACTCGATCGCCTTGCTGCTCCAACATATTTTATATGAGCCTTTGTGTTCGTCTGTCTTCTTCCAAAGGCAAAGAAATAAAACAAAAATAGATGTTATTAGAGGTTGCCAATCTTCTTGGCTACTTGTATTACTTATTTACGGTAAGCACAATAATGTCCTTACTATTATAGTGGTGATGATTCTTTGAAATAGAAACAGCTTGGTGGTGTAATGTAGTTTATGCTAGGCAGGATAAAGTTGACCTGTTTCTGCTGTACAATATCTTTTATTGTATGTTATTTGTTTCTGCAGGCATTAGTCTAAGTGCTCTCACCTGTCTGGCTGAGCTGCGAGGTGCTGCGGCTGCGTCTGGATGGCAGGATGGCGACAACACGTTGGCTGAGGCTCGAACGCCGCTTCTTGAGCCCGCTCCCCAGGCTCCCGAGCGCCGTGTCTGATTGGCTGCCGTCGGCGTGGTCCATGCCGTAGATCTCTCCGCTCACGCTGGTGCTCTTCATCATGTGGCGGCCCGATGCCCGCATGGCCCTGCTGATCATTACATGTCAGCCAAAAATAAGTTAATTTTATGTGAATTAATTAAAGTTAACATAAGTAAGACCACACAAAAAGAAAAGTTAGAATCTAAGGGCCTGTGTGCCTTTTTTGTGAGTGAGCTTATGCTGTCGTATGAAATTGGTTCGAGAAAATGTTCTGCCTTTAAACTACTTTTTCTGAACGCTTTGCCTTTTTACAGAAGCTGCTCCGAGTTGAAAATATCTCAACTTTTTAGAAAAGCGCTAGCGACTTAACTTGGAGGAGAAGCGTGTGATTGGACGTGTCTTTCAGAAAGAAAGTTATAAGAAAGAAGGGAAAGCTCATTTGTTTGAGCAGCCATCAGTAATAAGTTGTCCCATAGCCTTGCCAGCATCTTTTCTATCAGATAAAGTCTCTTTTCAAACACAGGTCCCTGGTGAGTGAGAAGGTGTGCGCACCTGAAGCGCCCCCGTGGTCTCTCTGACTGGATGGACATGTAGCTGGTGCTACTGATGCGAGAGGCACTGCTGGTTCGAGAGATGGCTGACACGTCGCTGACATCACTGTCTGAGGACTTATGGGAAAGGTTCTCACTGCTCCTCCTCTGGTCCTTGTAGAGCTGCAGGAAACACAAATGATGCTAAATGCTGCTAGCACAAGATACTCAAATACATGCACGAAGAATCAATTAAATAGACAAACTGTCAGGAAACTCACACCCCTTTTCCACTGAAATGAGTTCCGTTCTAGTTCTGGAGTGGGACGCCGCTGGTGGTCCACCAGCGTTAATCCTACCGTTTTCTAATGACAGCTGCAGGTTTAAAGTATTAATTCAGTGCCTGACTGTCGCAGAACCAAAGTCCCCAGATGCATGTTTCCCGAAAAATCTATATTTTCTGGTTCAGTTGAAGTACAATGTTTGACATTATACTGTAGCAAATAAGTTTCTCTCATATTTGATGGATGATGTTAGCAAAGCCACCAAAGGACAAATCAATAACAAGATTTCCAGCCTTGTTGCTACCAGTGTGGCAATTGGAGTTCTCTACTGGCTTATTTTACCTGTATATTTTTCACTTTGATCTTACTTGTGATAATCTGATACGACAATTATATTTATTGATTACACCAGTATCAAAATAACAACAGAAAAAGGGCTTGTGCTGCTGTTCCGAACGGTCAGTTCAGTTTTCATTAAAAGTATGGAGGAAACATATACTGTATGTATACTGTCTTTGTACACCTGGGTAATCAGCTCTACTGCTTGTAAAAACGCCCTTCTCTTCACCGTACTCGCCATGAACTGTTATTGCTCATGTCAATCCCACCTCAGTTTCATAACCCTGCAAATAAAGTGTGCGGTTCTTGGACCGCAGCCCAGTAGATTTTTAGTTCCAAATGCAAAACTGTTTTCTTCTTACGTGATATTTATATGAGACAAACCCTGTAACGCAAACATTTGGATTTTACAACAGAAAGCTATTGTAGATCTTTATCAGCCATCCATTCATCCCTGACATGTTCAGTCCATTTGTGCTGACAGTTGTAATAGCCTACTGTAGTAAGACAGCACTGACACGACGCATACAAAAAAGTGAAACCACTCGCATGCAAATGTTTGAAAGTCACGATATTGCCATTACACTGTTAGTTTGCTATACAGTAAATTAGAGAAAGGAAACCAGCAAGTATGGATTATACACTTCTGCATTCTTAAGGGACTACCCACTTGGAACCAATGTGTTTCGTTGAGTGGTCTTCCCCATAACTGTGAGATAATTTATGACTCAGACAGTAAATGCAATTCACTGCGATGCACTTCAGCAACATTACAGCTGAAGCTCACTGCCTGGAACCCTTATTGTCCCCATCCATTCCCCTGATGAGTTGCTTTTAGAGTGATAAAGCAAAATGGTGGCCCACCTCCCGTTTGTTCTTGAGGGATCGGTCCAGGTCCTGTTGGCTGGAGGTGGTGGCAGCTGACACCCGGTTGGAATGAACCCTCATCTGGAGCTGTCGAACACACTCCTCTGCTACCAGGACTATGAAATAAGAACAAACTCAATAAACTCAAACAGACACTGCACTGTAAAATAGCCCTGTAAGCAGAACTTAAACAGTCCGTCCTGAAAAAGCTTGGTTGCTTATCAGCCTGTGGACTGATTTCTGTGTATGAGTTGGGACTTTTTAGCCTGTAATCTCCAAAGGATGTGATTTTAATGCCTAGAATGATCTTCAGCTCCCCATACAGCGCCACAAGTGTGCAGCTAACAAAGCTAAATACTGTCTGAGGGGGATACGTTAACTGGCTAGCTTGTTAAATTGATTCGGTAGCTAACTTTATCCATGATACAACAAGCATGTGTTTTTATCACAAACAGTATTTTAGCCAACAGTAACCGTACAAAGCAAAAGAGCGATACTAGGCAGTAGCGGCATAATAGCTAACAGTAAACTAAACCAAGATTAGGTTAGCCAGCTAGCTGTTCATTGATTACACAGCATGGTTCTGTTGGGGCTGCTTCATAACATCAGCTCATAAAGTTATGGTAAGTAATAAAGTCATTTGCAGATGCTACAGTAGCTAGCAAGTTAGTAGGTAGCATCGAGCAAATGGGACCAAATTAAATGCAGGAACCTTACAGATTTTAGATACTTAAAAAGATTATGGCCACATGCAAACTTTCTTTTGAGATCTGACCAAAAGTGAATAATTGTTTTGAGTTTAAGGTCTGAATTCTGAGAAAAATGATAGTAAAAGTCATAATTCTTTTATCTCTGAATTCTGATTTGAAAGATGGAATGCTGACATTTCTTTTAAAAATTCTGAGTTTAAAGTTGGAATTCAGAAAGACAGTCATATTTCTGAGAAAGACAGAAAAAGACAAAATAATATTTTCTCTGAATTCTGAATTTAAAGTTGGAATTATGACAAAAATTCTGAATTCTTAGTTTAAAGTTGCCATCCAGAAAAAAAGTCAGTATTCTGAGTTTAATTTCACATGTGGCCCTGATTCTCTTTCATAGTACAGTTATTCTAAATATGATTGTAATCTAATGTTAAAAGCCGTGGCCTGCCATTTGCTTAACTGCCACCAAGGCTGGATAACAAATACGTACCTGCACATTGTGTGTCATTGTCAACGCTTTACAAGATGATGTACAAATTATCCGGCACTTAGACTTATACAGTTTTACACACATAAAAGCACTATACCTTGTTCTACGCTGCTGCTCTTAGGGGGGAGCTGTGGGAGCTGCCGTACTCTGCGGGCTGAGGAGGACGTCACTGAGGAAGAGAGAGACGCACCACCTTGGAGATGCCCCCTAACACAAAATAACGTGAAGGCAAAGCATACAGAAGGTGGGAGAGATGGAGAGAGATGGAGATAGGGGAGAGATGGAGAATGAACCAAAGCAAGGACAAAAATAATGAAAAAAGGAGAGAGAAAATCAACTTAATGTTAATATAAAGGGTGAACACTGTGGTACAAGGCAGGTCGGAGTTCAAATGTTTTGAGTTCTATACGGACAGCATCATTTTTGACATTACACTTGTTTGAACTTCACCAGAAAAAAAGAACAAAAGCTGAGCAAACAGCTGTAAACTGATGGAACCTGCTGTCTTAGGATGTTTAGATACAGAATGTGACTAGGACCAAAAAGAACTGCTAAAATAGTTTTACGAGCAACAACATATTCAACTGAAACTCCCTCAATTTGACAGTGAGGGATTCTGTTGCAGAAAGAGCAGCAAATAAAGATTGACACAGTGGAAGAACACAGAGCAAAGTTGAAAGCCTTCCAGAACAAATCCCACCATCTCTGCACACATCCATTCACTGGCCGTTTCTCAATTGCGAGGAAACTGGCTTCCAAGCCAATATTTCAAGGATACTACGTCATCGAGTGCTGCCGAAGGACTGTTCCAATCTCCAGCATACTTTGAATTCCACCGAGGCCGCGTCCTTGGTTTGGGGGTAATTTCGAGGCTGCACATGGGTAGACTTCGCGTCCTTCAAATCCCCACAACGCTTTGCGCACGGACCAATTTCCCCAAATCTGTGGCGGAAAATGTAAGGCGGGGCCTCTCATATGACGCACACCTGCACACTTGCTAGCCTGTTCCACTCGTAGTTTTCCGAATGCCAGGAAGGATTCTTGCCTAGCTTCTGAAGGAAGTGACTCGGAAGACATGTGCTACCAAGCAAGCATCCTCGCGATTGAGAAACGGCCACTGTGTGCCGTTCACACTGCACACTCAAGAACAAGGGTTGTTCAGAAAACCTGTCCCATAGTTCAGTCTATAAAAAGTAAAAAAAAATGTAACACATTGCTCCAATCATATCAACTGCATGTTCTTGAAAAATGTATAATTAGTCTTTTTCTTCCAACTTAATTTCGACGCACCAACAGCACTATTTTAACAAACATACTTTCAAAATTGGCGGTTTACACATAATAGGATAGAAAATGTAATTACTGCTGCAAATATATGAATTATGTTAAAAAAAATCATAATGTTGTTTGAGGATATATGAGGAATATTGAAACAAACCAAAATATTAAAAACAGGGACTTAGCGAAAACACAACACTTACCTAACAGCTCAGAAATGACTAGACTTTGAGAGTAAAACCCCACACATACAAAATAATAAACAAGCAGCAGAGCCCGAGGCTGTGATGTGGCAAAGACAGAAACACACACAAACACAAACAGGTAATCGTATGAATGAATGAGAGAGCAGCCATGTCTGGTTCCTCTCCACCACAGTGTCTACTATCAGCTGCCTCTGTGTCAGTGGGTTAGACTCAGGGCAACAGTTCAAGGGGAACCCCTTACCAAGGGGTAGCAGTGGGGCCTTCTTTCCTCTGGAGACCCTTAAGATGGATGTGGGCTGTATTCTTGTAAACGCATACAAACACACACACACCCACATTCACACAAATGCCATACAAACCCAAAGCCCCGTAATACAGTGTAGAAGCAGCAGCATGCAGGGGAAGAAAGATGGGATCGAGGAGACAAAAAAGCGACAGAACACATAAATAAAAAAAGTCATCCGAATCATGTGACATTCAAGTGAAATGTCTTGATGACTAATGGATGGATTGCCAATACATTTCGCACATGGCTGCTTTGCCCTCACCGGAACTGACTATCACCGCTGTTAGCTAGCTGGCTAGCTAGCCACGATCGTTAAGCTATAAAATTAACGGCGGCTTCTTTTCAATACCAGTATAGAGGTGCATGAGCGCTAGGGGTGTGTGTTAATAGTGAAATAAACTCACATATATAACTTTTATTTGTATAGTGTTGTGTTTACTGGAGCAACCAATCACAGCTGGTCGCCTAACTTCCTTTACATAGCCAAGATGGCAGTTGTTGAGAGTTAGAATTGTTCAGCAATCCACATTTAACTTTTTGAAAGCATCATCCCGGTACTAGTAATGCACTGCATTTGGCCATACCTTAAATTGTAAGTACAAAGGTAAGCAATTTCAGACAGCGTCTCTCTCTAAAAAGTTGTGTGGAACTTTCCAGAAACCATGAACTGTTTACCCAAAAAAACAACTGTTTAGTTTCTACAAAAACACTTGGAAGAAAGAAGCATCTTTTAATAGAGGAGAGGCTTGTTACAGTACCAAATGTAACATCAATGGCGTCTTTCTTGACTAAGCTGCAATGTTAGCTAGCTGAGCAGGAGCACGCTTACTTCTACTTTTCTGGGGGTAGTAGAAGACGAATTTAGAGGAGACATTGCTGTTGAGTTTTTAAAATGTGTCAAATGTTGGGCGTTTCGGGCAGAGAAGCTGAGAGGCATTTAGTTTTATCATATTGAAGAGAAGCTGACATCTAAAACGCTCAGCAACTCACACCAAGCCAATCTAGACTGATGAATAGCATTCAGGTTATGGGAAGAATATGTGTATTACATTTCTGCTCTATTTTTGATTTTGGGGTTAAACTGCCATTTTAATAACATACTTTTTGCTGTTTTGAAAGGCTACCATATACTTATTTAAAATTATTTTCTTGTTGGTCGTGTAATTTCAGGCTCCCGTCAATGCCCTGCTACACTAATGTTTGACATGTGCTGAGCCTACAGTACATGTCTTACCTGCCACTGATAGGGAGATTCCTGCCAAGAGTGTTACACTCGGATGTCTCCAGGGTCCGAGGCTGCCTGGAGAATGGTGGATGAGGAAAGGGAACAATACACAAAAGGAAAAAAAATTATGGATGGATGGATGAGAGGATGGCAGAGAGCCTGATGGAGGATACATCATTTAGATTTAGAGGAGTCAGACTCTGTCAGGGGGCTGTCATTGGCCTTACAAGTTTATGATCTGGAAAACAGGAAATAGGAGGCATGCTGTGATGGATGGTGTGATTGTGATATGAATAAGAGGTGTCACACACTCGTGCTTCATCTGTAACTGTGCCTGTGTGTGTGTGCATGTCAGTGAGTGTGTACCTCTTCTTTGTACTGAGGTGAATTAAAGTCTCTTGAGTAGGAAATAGCTTCCATATTCTCCAGTCATGGACATGAAGAGAAGATGACAAGGATGATACATGCACCAACACACACACACACACACACACACACACACACACACACACACACACACACACACACACACACACACACACACACACACACACACACACACACACACACACACACACTTCTCATATGAATTATGGACATCATGAGTTCATTGCTGAGCACTAAGCCTTGAAAAAGTGTGACTTAAAGACCGAGAGAAAAACGAGCACTAAGAAGCTGCAGATGCAATTCCTAGGACAAAAAGTACACCCGTAGAGAGGAAGCAAACTTAACAAGGCGGGATTCAACACAATAACCAGTACAATCTACTACGTTCAGAAGAGAAGAGCCAGTAACCAAAATCTCAAAGGCAGCATAGAAAAACAACATGACAAAGCTTCGGCAACAACAACCACAACCAGGGACGAAAACCTTGGCTAGAACTCTGCAACAAATCACAAACCAGATAAACAACACCCACGAGCAGAAAAACCAAGAAATACAAGCAACCATTGCACAATGCGAGTGACAAAGTATGAAACAAAGCTTGTTTACAACATTGCATATCGTGGTCACTTTCACTGTGTCCTGCTAATGAACCACAAACCAGAAGTTTTGGCGTTGCGACAGGAAGCTAAATTGCGAAAATAGTTAAGAGTAGCTTGTGATATTATCTTGTATTTGGAAAAACAATGTGAAAACCGAAATGAGCCCGCCTAGAGTGCTGCACGTGTATGGCCCCTGAGCGAGTTCAAGTAGTAATAGTTTGAGAGTTTTTTGGCTTTCTGGCGAGACTTAGATGAGAAGATTGATACCACCAGTGTATATTTTTTAAATATGACGCTAAAGCTAAGCGATATTAGCTTAGCCTAGCGTTAATTCGAGTAAACGTGATAGTCATGTTCCAGGTGACAATATCTACCCAAAAGTTCTTCCAAAGATTACCAGGTAGCACGATATGTTTTGTTTATTAATGCTTACCTTTAAAGGATCCAGGCTAGTTGATTAATAATTGTGTTGTCTTTATGCTAATGTGGCTAACTTTCTCCTGGCTGTTCCTTCATATTTAACAAACAAATATAAGAGTGGTATGAAACTTATAATGTTCACTAATAAGTGAACAAGCAAAAAAGTCAAACTATTCCTTTGAAAGCATTCAAAAATTTGAAAATCAGCCACTTTCCTTAAGTAATGAAATCCAACCAAAATGAGGTATTAATTTATTAGCTCTATGAGATATGATACAAGATAATGTCACTCACTACATTTTGAGAAGAGTAGAAAGATTGGAAAATGTAAGGGTGCCAATTCACAACCAGCTAATCAGAAATGTGAAAACGCAGCAAAGAGATTAGCGCTAGCTGCAAATACGAGGTAGAGCTTGACATCTGCCTAAACCTAATAATGCTAAGCCTAGAGGATAGGGTTAACCCTAACCCTACTGAAAAAAAATAATTAGGAATTGGTGACAAAACTAAACGGTTATTTGCCATGTAATAAGAAATTATCCTTTAATCGTAATTCATAAAAACACTTGGGTTTGGTTCAAAATTGGCATCAGATTTTTAGGCATTAGTCAAGCTCTAAGAGGAAGCGGCTGCGGTCCACAAAAGGGTACCTGTCATCTTCAGGGGAAGCATGTTGGATAAGAATCCTGGGACTCGCTGGACGTCTCCGGGGCAGGGAATGGGAAAACGATTTTCTACATGTACACATACAAAATATATCAACCATATGACCAAATCAGAAAGCCATTAGAACATCTGAAATCCATGCCATTTCATTACTGGGTATGAAGTAAAGTATTTTTGTGTCTGACATGGGTGCCCTTATTTTTTGGCAACCAGGGGGCAGCAAAATACTGACTTACAATCACCTTATAAAGTGAAAATAATGAACGTGTTAGCAAACATATGCCTATTTATACACCCTGCAGACATGGAGCAATATTAGCTTGCATTTAGAGTTTTGTCCACATAATCAATAAAAGTCCAACATTCCCTTCCCTTGCAGTTCGGTGTTGGTATCCACCAACTCTTCAAGGATATTCACAGGAAATAACTGATCCAACACAGTTAAATCTTAGTGCAAACATTTGTTGTATGTCTTTTCCTGTTGATCCAGAAACATTAAAAAACTGTCCTGGCAGTTGCATGTAGATTTGTTGCCAGAAAAAAAAACATCAGAAAACCTACATGCAATGTCCAGGATGAAGATGAACGGAGGATAGAAATACGATTTTTGAGCAACATCTTCTACACTGTAGTCACACTACAAATGTATCACTTCCTGGCTAGTGTGGACAGGATGGATGATTGCAGGGATGAACAACTCTGTCATACATAAAGCATGTGATGATTGTCATATAATAAACTTTGATAAATTCAAGCATTTCCTTCAAGGTATTATAATGACATTGTGGATAATGGTTGAGCAGGAGAGCGTTCATTTACAGTTGCTTGAAAAAGACACTGGAAATAGTTATCCAGGTTGTTATTATTAAGAGGTGAAGCTCACAATGTAGACACAGTGGTGAAAGGGGGATTCCACTGAAGGCCTGGACAGTGTAAAACTAAGCAGCATGTAGTAGGCTGGTTGGTGAAGTGATACCTCTTGAGATACAGTCATTAGTTAAAGTGTACAAGAAGAGTTGCACCGACTCTGTTGTCATGGGGGAAAATCATTAATGGAACAACATTTCTTGATAGTGTTTCTTCAATGATAAGAAGATTTGAAATTCTCTCGAGAGAAGAGTAATTCTAAATACAAAATGTAATGTTCTTATAAATCTGCTAATTCATCGTTGCACCTTCATAGACGACATTGTGGCAAAACATGGGAGCTTCAGGATGAAACACCAGATTGGAATAACAGGCGTAGTCCACACATAAGGTATTTCAAAAAGAAATGTCAATGTTTTTTCGTTTTCCTCGCACTCAGAAATTGCCTTTTAGGTTACTGAAAATAGAGCTTTTGTAGAACTTCTGCCAGGGTTACATTTTCAGAAACTGATTTTATTGTTGACTTGTAGAAAGGGAAATCAGAGTTCTTGGCCTGTAACATGAAATGAGATGAAGTGACATCTTGTTTTTGAGGTGTCCAAATAAGCCAATATTTATCGTGTTAATGGACGTGGCAAAAATAGTGCTGCTTCTAGTTGACAGGGTTTTTTTGGAGAAAGATGGACAAAATATGGAAAAAATATATACCTGTGTGAGTCTGGACTAGGCCAGATTTCTGTACAGCCATGGGGTCTTGGTAGCGTGAGTAAGGGGGAAGCTTAATCTTCAGTTATAGTTGGACAACTCGGATGGAAAATAATTAGAGAGACCAGGAAAGGTAGAAGATCGACTGGAGCACTACAGGAGTGTGTGTGTGGGGGGGGGACAGAGGCTGGTACCTTTCAGTCTCTGGTGAGGGGGCATGATTGTCTGGAGTCAGACAGTTGGCGCTAGCGCTCCTAACCCTGTCCAGAGAAGGCTGCAGATCACTAGAGGCACGACAGCACAACATGCCATCCAATGGAGGAGGAGACAGGAGGAGAGGACAGAAACAAACACAAAGAGAAAAACAATGGACAAACAGAAATAAATGTATTAAAATAAATCTTGTTAGGGTCCCAAAATCATAATGCTTGGATAAAACCATGGCTGGCGTAAGTCGTGATGCTGGGGTAAAGTGGAAACTTGGATTTTGATTGCAAATAACTTTTCTACAGCCTGGCATGGCTTACACTTAAATGGCTACCCATTCAATTATAATCTGTACGCATGTATGTGTGTGTCTTACCTAATGGTCACCTCATCTGTGAACATTACAACGCGCTGAGTAATGGAGCTGCGTGTTGCCATGAACATGTGCGATCCCACAACAGAGCTTATCTTTCGACATGCAGGCAGCGTGGAACTAGTCACAAAACGAAGATTTCAATAACAGCATGCATTATCAAATGAAACAAAATAAAGCAAAGAAAGCGTGGATTGTAATCTGATCTGTGAAGCTCCTGCTGTTGCAGAACATACTCACATAAAAGGAAGTCCCCAGATGTAAGCAGATACGCTAACTCTAATGTTGGAGATGATTTACATTTACTACGACAACATCATTACGTGCTTCTCCACAGGTATAGGACAAAATCACACTGGCACCACAAAATGTATAAAGGACTCAGTATGCTTCAGACAATGTGCTTGCAGAAACGTTGGTGTTGAAAACAGGATATTGGAAGGGTTTGATCTTCCTTTGACAACTAATGTACACCTGTCACCATTACATTACATGTTACTTGTTAGATGCCCGACAGGAGCAATTTGGGATGAAGTGTCTTGCCTAGGGACACAACGACATGCTGACCGCAGCGGGTTTTGAACCTGTGCGAACACCAACGCACTAGTCCACTGCGCCACAGCCTCCCTCGCCACTACTGTGTGTGTTCTTTCAGATCATGCACTGTTCCTTTGAGAAGCAACTGTCCAAAAGTGTGCCCAGTTAACCTTATTTCCCTAAGTCAAATCTAATAGAGAGATTGGGCTGGACAAAAGGCAATAATGGCAGATGTTTTGGAAGGAATTATCTTTGGGTTACCATATATGGTACTATCATAAGATCACATGAAAGAATGCATCTTGCCAGGCTTCAAGTAATATACCAACAGTGTTTTAAACCAACAGAATCCTGTTATGAGCTACTCGCAGCCCAGGACATGGTTTATGTGGAAAAGAACATCTTAAAGGCCACCGCCAAATTTGATTTTGGCGAAGTGAGACTATGATAGACCTGATTGGCGAATGGTCAATCCAATCCCTGCTAAGTATTATTTTGAAGGTTGCTGCCCATTTTTAAACAGTTTCCCATGACGGCTTCTCAATTGGTTCCATGAGACAAAGCATCAGGCAGCTCTGGTCCTGGAAGTAAAAGTCTCATTCATTTTTCCATGGACAGATTTAGTTGCTGTTGCTTGAGGTTAGGTCTCTCTGGGTCAGCTTTAGATATACATATATTGTTTGTTGTATCAGCATGGTTCCAAAGATGCATGGCTATTACTAGTATTTGTAGTTCTTGTCTGGCTTGCCGAACTGACGAAGAAAACGGGATTTAACTTTAAATATTTAAGGCTGGTGAAACATCATCCTATTATCTTGCTCCTTTTTAAATAACATTAAGGAGATTGTTTAAAGACAATGTTGAGATAGGAACACAGAGCAAAACATGTTATGTGCACTTTGTTTGTTTGAAGCATACTGAACCCACGCCTATGGACTTACCTGTTGGTGCATTTGTGGATGCCGTTGAACATAAGGGGCATCCTAGGTGGCAGTGTGTTATTGTGCCTAGTAGATCTTCTGGTGTTAGCATGCATGCAGCAGACAGAAGTGGGAAAGTGGAAGGAATGGATGGAAGAGGAGAAAGAAAACACGTCTGTGGAACTGTTTGCACAGATAGAACGTTTTGTAGGTCAAAAAGGTGCCAGCTTATCCAGTGATTTTACGCATTATGTTGTAAAGCTTTTTTTAAGGTACGTTTATTATTATTTCACAGTCGTCTGATATGTTTCTTAACAGTGCATTTCTTGCAAAATCACTGGCTAAGCTTGTAGGTTTTTGCAGTGTAAGCGAGTGCAGCTACAGCACTACATGACAGCATACAAGCATCAAAAGTTGACTCATCTCTACTGACACACTTAAAAACACACACCTCCTTTTAACACATCAGTGTGTGTAGAAAAGTGGTGGAATGTAACAGGTTTATTTACTCAATTACTATAGTAGGTAAAAAAATTGCGGTATCTGTTCATATATTATTATAAGTTAAGACACCCAGAATGAGTTATTCCAATAAACCCCACTTTTACTTGAATTGATGAACACATTAATGTATCAATAATTATAATACAATCATTTAAAATACATGATCCTTAAATGAGCCCCCCTGCATAATATTACTTTTATAGTATATACAGTATAGTGATGCTTAAACTTTTGTACTTTTACTTACATTTTAAATGCAGGAATTTTACTTGTAATAGAGCATTTTTACACCTTAGTATTTCTACTTTTAATAAAGTCAATGATTTGAGTACTTCTTCCACCTCTGGTATACAAATCTGAGAGGTATGGTCTTATAAGTGGACGCTTAAGTGGACGCTTCTAATGAGACATAAGGATGTGTTCTTAAGCGTGTAACTTACCTCTTTCACTGTGTGCTCAAAACACACGTCAAACCCACGTACGTATACCCAAATATTAAATGACAAGTCTTTATATCTCAAACTGTATTACGTTATGGGAACAGATTGCAGCCCTTCAGAGGGAATAGCAGCATGCCAAGGATGAGACACAGTTGGAATGCAAAAGCATGGTCCTGTAGTGTCCTCTTGTGGATCTGAGGCAGCAATACAACTAAACAACTAGCTCAATGTGATCTAACTGTATTTCATTGCCCCAAATAACGCTTCGTTAAAGTGACAGTACAATCTGTGCTTCCTTATTCCTCACATTTTCCACATGGCCCAAAATTATGGGGAAAATGATGAGTCATTGTCAAGTCAGTGATCATGTTATATATTTGTCTTACTGTCAACAATGTGTATTCCACTGACATGTATTGTGAGTGCATCCATACCATAATGCATGTTAAGTAAGAGTAAAAAACATTGACAGTCCAGCTCACTTTAAATAGAAGTCAATGGAATTGGTCGGTATTCTAAAAAGCTTCCTCAGCATTTTGATTATAAGTTAAAAATTATTTTCAGGGTCATGTGATATGTGTCATGTCGGGCACGCACAAATAAATAAAAGCAAACAATGATGTCCTACTATTTAAGTGCATTTTTTCATTTACCTACATGTTTTTAGTTTGTTAAGCTGTTAAGGATTGTTTCCATGACTATTTGCCCATCACTGATGTTTTACTTGATGTCCCTATTTTTTTTCTTCATTATCCCAGAGTAGATTACTCTGTGCATTGAGCTCCAACTGTGAGACAACGTCCTTTATTAACACGATCACGCACTTTATTAAAATATGTTCCACATACACCATCCCTCTGCCTCAAATACAGATTTTTTTTCTTCCTGTTGAAGTAATGTCGGCAAAAAATTGGATATTTTTGGATTTAAAAAAATTAATTCAAAGCGTCCTGCCTAATTTTTAAAGATTATCACTTTCAGTGGGAATCAAAATGTATTTAGGGTTAAGAACCACAGGCAGGGAAGTTGAGTGTTACAGTAGTGTGGGATAGAAGGAACTAATTTGTGGATTTAATGCTATTTGTTGAATATAATACAAATATTGTCTATTACCATCGTGTTTAATGTAACTTGTTTTGTTAAATGCACATTTGAAATGACAAACAATTTGCACTTACAACAAAGTAAAAGCTTTGCTTAAAGTTGGATATGTTCACACTCTTTAATCCCTTTCTAAATAGGATTGTAAGTGATGGATTCAACCCCTGTTTTTTAAGTCAATTGCACAGAGAGACAGTCTGACACACTACGCACTACAACATCCATGTGATCCAGAACCCTGAATATAAACAACATGTCGTGATTGGCCAGTTTACCTGGTGTGGAGGCACTCAGCACTTTTGCCTCGCATTGACTGGTGGATCATGATGACCTCACTGTGGTTACCATGGGAATGGATGAAACAAAATCAACAACAGTCAAAAAAAACAAGAAGAGCACAATGAGAAGAGGGTGAATAGGAAAGACCCTGCCCAGATTGCTATAAACCCAACATGCGCACACACACACACACACACACACACACACACACACACACACACACACACACACACACACACACACACACACACACACACACACACACACACACACACACACACACACACACACACACACACACACACACACACACACACACACGACACAACACACACGACACGACTACTACTACTACTACTACTACTACTACTACTACTACTACACACACACACACACTCTCTCTCACTCCCTCCCTCTCTCTCTCTCTCACACACACACACACACACACACACACACACACACACACACACACACACACACACACACACACACACACACACACACACACACACACACACACACACACTCTCTCTCTCACTAACACACACACACACACACACACACACACACACACACACACACACACACACACACACACACACACACACACACACACACACACACACACACACACACACACACACACACACACACACACACACACACACACACACACACACACACACACCTGCGCAAAGACACACTGAAACGCCGCAATTGTTTCCAAACAAAGCCATTTGTCCCAACACGCTCAAGTAAATACATACATAATTACACTCAAATGCACCAAATGCAGTTTTGAGGCACTTAATAAGAAAAAAAAAGATAGGTGAGAGAAATTAAATTGTGAATTATTTTCAAATGGCAAACAAGAGAACTTGAACTGTTTTTTTTAAATAAAGTTGTAGCAAATCTCATTACAGCAGTTCACACTCAAGTAGAAAACAGATTCAGCGGTCACAGATTTGCACAAAACTCTGCTATCTCATTCAAACTGCACAAAAAGAAGCAGTCAAAAGTAGATAATATTTATATTTTATATGCCAACCAAGCAACTCTGATGACATTTGGTGTCGTTAAATGACCCACAAGCGACCTGTCGTCTCACCTGTCATCCAGGTACTCCTCCTGCTGGTGGCGACCTCTGGCAGAGTCGTAGTGACGGGTCGGAGAACGAGAACGACGAGTGTGAGGAAGCTCATCATCCAGACTCCTGAAAAGAAGGAGGCAAGGAAGCAAGGAAGGAAGGAAGCAAGGAGGAAGGAGGGAAGGAAGGAAGGTTAGTGGTCAGGAGGTTTGCAGCAGAGTCTTGGCGCGGCTCATTTGTCCGGGCCAGTAAAAGCAGAGCTGGCAGCACTGTGTGTTCTGTGTCAGACTTTTCATTAGTAGATGGACTCTGTTCAACGGCTTCCAACAAACTCTGTCTTTCCTCCCATGTTGCTTTTACCTCTTAGGAGTGACCAATGTCTTCCCATCAAGCAGATTTTTGTAACCATTATTAGTCAACAGGCCATGGCACCCACCTCTTAAGACTAACTGTTTAAATGTATTTAAAGTGTTCAAAATATGTTTTGTGTTTGGATAGAATATGACCGTTTGAATGATACAAATCAGCAGAAGAGAATTGGATTATGCATTTAATAAATCAACCTTAAAACATTTTTTTTGTTGAATACTAGATTCTGATTTTGAACATTTAGCAGTGTGCTCTTTTTAGATAGCAGGCCGCTGCTGGGGATAGCAGACTTTTTAAACAATATAAATGAAATTATAATTACAAAACTGCTACTTTGCAAAAAATTGTATGTATAAGGTACCCTATGTATTCAAATAGTATTCTGTACATTTTATATTGTGTGTTAATTAGATACTCTATTGAGATATGTATTCTGTGTATATGTAATGATATACTGTATGCTGTTTATTTTGTATTTGATTATATTTTATATTATGTTTAATTCAAGTGCAAAGACTTAAAAAATGCTGGGGTGACAAAACAATTTCCCAAGTTGGGATGAATAAAGTCTATATCTATCGATCTTGCTATGGACCTGAATTGGCGCTTATTGGCGATCAGTGATGCCCTCATTTTATGTTAGGTTCCATTCCATTCATGAACAGCTTGCTGCACATTATCCCTTAACAAACTCAAACAAATGAATGTTTCATTGGATAATAAAACTGTTTAAATTCTGTCTCTCATGTCATCCTTTCCTCCTCACCTCTGGGCGGGAACGTTGGGGGGCCGTGATCGGATGCGTCCCTGCTCCTCACGGTGCGGGGACACCGAGCGGGAGCGTATGTGATGGGGGGGCATCCTCTGCTGGTCCGGCACCTCCAGGGTAGACGCTGACTCCCGCTGCCTCTCCCTGCCACGTCCCTCAGCTGCTGGATGGAAATGGCACACACACTCATAAGTAAATGTCCAAGTAGGTGTCTGGATTATGGTTTACTACTCTAATCATAATGTTACAATAACCATATTGTACTACAACAGGACAGTCTGTCTCAAGTCTATTTAAAGATGAGCCTATACATAGAACTGTAACTTTCTTTGGTGGTGTAGCAGCACAATTATCTCTGAAGATGAAAACATTCAAACAGAGGGACTGATCAGCCTTGAAGGGATCTTTGGGACTGTGTCAGGCTTTGTTTTTGCTCTCGAGGTCACTTGATTCATTTCCAAAAGAAAATCACCTCAAAGCTCACAGCGGGCGCTTTGTTTTGCTTTGGAAAGTTCTACAAAGGTTTTTCATTTATTCCAACCATTAAATTAAAAGAAAAAGTTGGTTGAAGTAGTGTGATGTGTTTTTTTATCCCTTCTGTGGGAACTCATTAATGAGCGACAAAGTAGTTTCAACTGATATAGTGAGGTGTTACTAAGAGTTAACACTCATTATTTTTTATACTTAATGTTAAAATTCCATATGTTGTAATTCCACCAGAATTTAACTGAGGGTATTGTACTATAAAATGCAGGATCATTACGGTTTTCTTCCCTTTAATACGGAATTTGGTTCAATATATAGGGATTCGGATTGTACTTGTCTGGGTCGATACTATATAATAGAAGTAAATAACAAAACTATTTTTTTCCCCCATAAAAGTCACCAAAAAGGGAATGTATATTATTCTTAACCCTCCTGTTTTTTTCGGGTCAAATCTGACCAATGTACTACTTTCATCAATCATAACTTTTTTGTTTTAGATTCGATTGCATTAAGGCTTTATGATATCCTTCACAGTAGACATTTGAACGTATACAATTGCTGATCACCACTGTCATTGAATTTTGGATGATTTAGTCAACTTTCTAACACCCATGGTGTTCCTGGTCAAAAATGACCGCCATAANGAAATGTAAAGGGTTAACTAGAAAATGCATTTCCTGCAGAAAATGCGTGCCTGCATTTTCAGCTAAATTCAGCCACAAATGTTCACAGTTTACAGCATTCGCACGCATTTTCTGCAGGAAATGCATTTTCTAGTTAACCCTTTACATTTCACACTTTTTCTCGTCAACCCTTGTCAAAAGTATTGTTGAAAGTCTAAAACAGATATCCTACGGCAGTCATTTAGTTTGCTCTCTATGATCTGCTCAGTGACCAGCAAATCGACTGTGATTGTATGGGAAGCGTCCTCATGTCTTACTTTGTAAATATGTTCTTGAAAAAAAGAGCATTACCATCAGTGCAAACCCCCTGAATAAGTAAATGTTTATCATTTTTAAAAAATGAAATAAAAGCCCTCTTGAATCTTGTATGATATATGTTGCACACTTGGACACAAAAGGGAGTGCGTGCATAACTTTAAAATACATTCCATTTACTTTGTTCGTTCTGTAAATCACAAACACAGCACTGCATACTGTCAGCTAGGTCTTATAAATGATGCCTTTACATCTTCTGAGTCTCACCTATATGACCCCTGACCTGGCCCTGACCCTGTGTGAGCTTTGCTCGACCCACTAAATATAAAAGTTGGTATTGCACATGAACATATCAGAAATGACCGGTCAATTTAATACAACAAATGTGGGAAAAACGAGTGATTTTGCAATATAATACAATTAAATGTCCATTGACGTTGCACTGCTAGGCAGTAAATTACTCTGGGTTCCACACATAGAGCTGTCACATGTTAACTTGTATCACTGATTGCCTCAAGAGTTGCTTTTGATAAACAAATGCATCAATGAATGCATTTCTAATATCAAAACACACATTTACATACTGTGAAAAGAAATACACATTAACAAGTTACTAACACTGTCACCATTTACATCTTTATATCACTGTTGCTGTTGTTTCTGATGATGTTGTTTATTGGCTTTGTTGTTGTTGTTGTGTGTGTTATTTCAGAGGCGGCGGGTAAGGCGGTGGAAAGACAGAAAGGTAAAGCAATAGTCAGTCAGACAGACAGACAGACAGACAGACAGAAGTTTGACATGTATTGTTTGTTCATGAGCGATAAGCATGGTAGCGTATTATGTAGCAGGATTAGGTGTGGTACATAGCAGCAGTTAAATGTGACTTCCCTGATTTATATTCATGAATTTAATACAGGCAAGTACGGAAGAGGTTTAGTGTCAAATGTGAAAAACTGACTTTCACTTTGGAGCTCTGATATTAAAGTCAGAATACTGAGAAAAAAGTCCAAATTCTCAGATTTAAGTCAGAATTTCTTTGGGGAAAAAAACGGAATTCTGAGATTTATTTCAGAATAAAAGACTTGCGGATTAAAGTCAGAATTCTCAGAATAAAGTCATAGTTCTCACTTTAATCTCAGAATTCTGAGAAAAAAGCCAGAATTCTCAGATGATAGTCAGAATTATTGGAAAGAAACATTTGAATTCTCAGAATAAAATCTGAATTTGTAGAAAAAAGTTTAGAATTCTCAGATAAAATTAAGATTTCGGAAAAAAAGTCATATGTAACAGCTGTTAAATTTGACTTCACTGATGTTTATTTAGAAATCAGTTAAGATAGCATCACAATGCACTTTTAAAAGTTTTAGGGGATCGAGATGCAGACAAAGAGCCTTAGAGAGAGAATGATAGATATAGTAGAATGGGAGGGATGAAACCCTCTGTAATGGTCACACATGCAGAGCACACAGTGACATGTGTTCTGCTTTTAACCCATCCTAGTACCAGGAGTCTAGTACTAGGAGCATTGGGCAGCTATTGTACAGCGTCCGGGGAGCAATGGGAGTGAGAGTGGGGGGGGATGTCCGGTGCCTTGCTCGGCAGGGCAGGAGGTGAACAGGGACCTCCATATTTAGGTCTATTCGGGTGACTTGAACCGGCGACCCTACATCTCCCAGTCCAAGCCCCTACTGACTGAGCCACTGCCGGATATAGAGAGTTGTAGAATAGCTCTGAGAGACCTCCTTCCTGAACTCTGTCTCCGGCACGCTTCCTTACTCCACGCTTCCTTACTCCACCCTCTTCTGTCACCACAGTATTCAGATCTTTAAGAAGCCTGATATCAAGATCATTTTATCAAAATTCAAAACTGTTGCAGCACACATGTCATATTTGCCTTTACATTTGTATCACTTAACAAACCAAAAATAACTCACTTTGAAACACTGATTTTCTTTTTGACTTGGCTATGTTTTCATGATAAAAGATAGGCTTCTAAGAAGATCTGAACTCCCTCTTTGAATACCAATTTTCACTGTAAGATTTCTTTAGTTTTACCTTTTCCATCCCTGCCAAACACTAAGATTGGGGTAGTGACTAAGCCACGTTATCTTCCTGAAGTGACCTCCCCACCTAAATGATATTCCCTCCTATTTTAAAATGAATTTGAACACAAAAAAGTTTTTTAGCTTTCGTCTAAATGGTAATTATCTATCACTTTGAAATGTTGGTGAGGTCACCATGGGGTATTTATTTGCATGGGATGCATATTGATGCTTATAGTTATCAGGCATGGCAGACACTACCTAGAATTGATCATTAAAGAATGACCAAGATGAAAATAAGTATTCTATTGCAGACCTGAGATGCCTTAAGACAGCCTTTAATAAAATGTCATATGCAAAGTCTCATTGTTTGACACCTCTTTCTGCCTCAAAAGCTCCAGCAGGTAAAAAGGTGGGTAAGGGTGCCAGCAGCAGCATCCAGAGGAGCGTGGAGACAGGCATGGCGGTGGAGTACCCGCGGGGGGGGTCCACCATGAACCGGCAGGCCAGCAGAGAGTCCACTGACGGCAGCATGAACAGCTACAGCTCAGAGGGGAAGTACGTACACACACAGAGCGCATGTTGTCAGGACTGTATTAAAGCACAAAGTGTCTGAGATAGTATGAAAACATGTTAGAAACGTTATTGTGAAAGCACAAGAAAACAGGAACTTGACAAAAAACAGCAAAGTTAAGGATTAGGGCCGCATGGGAATTGTTTTTGAGATCCCAGAATAGTAACGTTACTCTCAGGACTCTGATTCAGAATGATGAGATTTCTTTCAGAATGCTGACTATTATTTCAGAATTTAAAAAAATCTCAGAATTTGACTTTTTTCTTAAACTTTTTTTTGTATAATTCTGAATTTAATCTAGGCGAAGGTTTTTTTCTCTCAAAATGTCCGCTATTATGCAGTATTCTGATCTCAGAATAATTACTGCTTTTAAGGAATTTAACCTTTTTTTCAAAAAGCTGACTTTATTCTCCGGATACTGACTTCTATCTAAGAATTATGTGTGTAATATCAGAATCCTGACTTTTCTTAGAATTCTGACTTTATTCTAAGCAATCAGACTTTTTGCTAGTATTTGATTTTCTTTCTCAGAATAGTGCCTTTAATCTAAGAATTCCGACTTTTTTTACATGTGACTTTTCTCAGAATTCCTACTTTAATAGTAGTAGGAGTGTCGTTGCAGTGCTTTTGCATTGGAGCTCTGTCTTTGGTGCCATTATGATACATTCAAAGAGGATATTATTATAATGTCTTAGAGAGTATTATTCACATATAGCTTGTTTGAAGCAGACTTATGTGGTTTTCAAGTTGAACCACTGCACACCCGAGTAGCCCAAAACGGAACTAAAACGGAACTAAATTCAGTGGAAAACGGGTATTATGGTGCAGGTTCTGAGTGACGAAGTAGGAATTGTTGATTCATTTGTGTCTGTGCGTGTGTCAGTCTGATATTCTCAGGTATGCGGTTGGGGGCCGACAGTCAGTTCAGTGACTTCCTGGACGGGTTAGGCCCCGGTCAGCTGGTGGGCCGACAAACACTGGCCACGCCTGCCATGGGTGAGTGACAGCTCAAATCCACTGCTAATTCCATAGCCTGCATTTCTCTACTTGCAATACGAAAACTACAACTATCAGGTTCTGTTTTACATGTCAAATATGTGCATGTGAACAGGTGATGTTCAGATCGGTCTGATGGATAAGAAAGGCCAGCTGGAGGTCGAGGTGATCAGGGCACGAGGCCTTACCTCCAAAGCAGGCTCCAAATCTCTCCCAGGTAACACAAACACACACACACACGCACGCACGCACGCACGCACGCACGCACGCACACACACACACACACACACACACAGGGATATAAATACAGCACATCTGCCTCATGTCTGATATCACAACCGAACAAGTC
>NW_011345767.1:3157-18211 GCF_000735185.1 Notothenia coriiceps | reverse complement strand
ATGAAATATTATGAATATATCTTTATTATCAGGCTATGTTCCTCAATCATTCAAAGTAGCAGTGATAAAACCTCTTCTTAAAAAGCACAACCTCGATCCAGAGGTTTTAGCCAACTATAGATGTTAGAGCCACAAAGTTATTATTTCGATTCATAATTTGATAAATGATTTAATGATGGAAAATGATTTATATTGCCATGGTGAATATGTTTTGATGAAATGATTGTTAATTTTATATCGTAAATATGATCTGTTTCCGTGTACCTTCCGGTGTGTATTTAAGTTGAGGACAGCCGGGGTGCTCGGAGACCTGATGAGACAGGGAGCGGAACAGTTTTTCGACCGCAAATTGCCGACAGAAATTAGTGCTGTAAAAAAAGTATAGTTTAGTTTATATAGGAAAGTATATCGCCGAAATATTGTTTTAGATTTGTTATTTTGAGACTATTTAAGTCAATACTTTTTTGTTAATAAATTACATTTTTTTGACTGAAAACCTTCGGCTGCTTATTGTTTTGGATTGCGTGTCGTCAACCCCGCTCTATAGTGGCAAGAGGAAACCTTGGATGCCATTACAAGTAGCATTTGGCGCACTGTGTAGGTAAAAGAGGATTTGAAGGTTCCTCCCATTGAGGTACATGTTAAAAAAAGAGTTTAAAAAGCTGAATATTTAAAAAAGTATAAAATATTTTGAAAAAGTTGAAAGTTTCCCATCATGTGCTGAAAAGGCTGAATATTTTGATGTTTGAATGGTTTCTGTAGCTGAAAGTAGGCTGAAGTTATTTGACGGCAAAATATTGGTTGAAATAAAAAGAAGATTAAAGAGAAACAAAAGAACTACAGTGGAATGCTGTTGCAGAGCATTCACACTAATGAAGGAACAAATAGGGGGCCACGCTAGACTCATACTGTAAGTCATCATGTGATCAAGAGAGAGCTCTCAGACCTAAGAGACTGTCTTTCTTAACCAATATCATTTAAAAGATAAAGGAAGTTTGAGTGTCTGACTTCTTAGAAATAACAAAGATGCCACACAGTACAGTGTTGTGTGATGATGATTAATAAACTGACTTTTTGCAAAAAATCATCGCTATTCAGGATTGCGACTTAAGTCGTCTGAATTATGAAAACAGTCCTTTTTATTCTACCATAATAAATTGATTTACTGTTACAAGTTGGAAAGTGTGATCCAACAGAAACAGCCAAGGCCTCACATTTTCAGCACGCATCTGTTTTTACAACTCAAATGAACCGAAAACAGCAACAACCTCCCCACAAAGAGTAGACTAAAAAAGTGCAAATCCCTTTGGACTGCAGATGAAAGAATATCAACGCAGGATGAGGAGAGACACATTGAGAAAGGCACAATATGTAAAAAAGGAAAAATAAGTGAAGTATAAAAAACGAAGGAGCACTGGAGCGCTGCTGGTGGAGCTGTGTGGTTTACTTGGCTGGGCTCTACAGCACGCTAAGATGCTTACCCTCCACATAGTCTCACAAAACAACCCCAATCACTACCATCTGAGCGCCCTCAAACTGCACATTGAGTACATACAAAACCAATCACACTTATCCCACAGTGGGTAAGAGGGGCACAGTGGGCTGGGGGATAATAGAGGGAGGAAGGCTGGTGAGAAGGAATGGCAGAGAGGGACAGGAATGGCTACATTAAGAGCGGGAATAAAGGGTGTGGTGACCTGAGGATTGAATGAAGGGCAAATGTAATAGAAGGCACATACTTTAGGACAAAAGTCATCTCTCTTTCACAAAGCAACCAAGCTCGCTTTGGGGGCCTGGACATGTTGCTGCCATAGAAAGTATCCCTCCGTAAATCTAAAATTATAACTGAGGGTGTGGAAAAATGCACCAGGCAAAGAGTTGGGTTGGTTTTGATGGTTGCCTGTTAACAATTACTAAAGCCATGACTGAATTCTCCCAAAACCAATGTTTTAAGTATAGCCTCAGAGGGTCAGCAGAGAAAAAAGGGATTATTATATAAAATAATACAGAAAGCCAGGATTGGTCAAAAATAATGAATTTATAAGCAAATGTGCTCAAACTTAGTGCAGTGACAGAATGCATTAAAGAGTAGAATTGTAAGAATGTTATATTGATCTTTAATATAACTTATCATCTTCTGACCACAAGAATATAAGGTATTTAAATAAACATAAATAGATGGAGTTAACAAATGGAAAAATGGTTTTAAGTTCTACTACAAGTTCTCAGTGTTAAATCGGCTTTTCCAATTCTGTGTCTGTACGTTAAAATGGGAACGAATCAATGGAATAAATTAACTAACTGTTCTGTACGGTTAGTGTATTTGTATCCACTCAAATTGATATCAAGACTCACAGGACAATGCTTAACGTTTTTGGCAGCTAAGGAATATAAATAGCAGGTAACTCCACTCCACTGTATAACCACAGATTGACATTTTTATATTTCCCATGTAACTAATCAAACTGACTTAACAAAGACAATTAGAAATAAGAATATTTCACAAACTACTCCAAGTCAAAGAAAGAAACATAAAGGAAGAAATATAAATACTATTTCCAGGGAGTCAGATTTAAAAAAGGATGCCACCCAAGAGAACAGAAAGATAAAACTGAAACGTTATTTTCACAAAGACGTGTGAGCAGAGAGTTCAAAAAGTGTTTTCAAACCATAAAGCTGCCACAGTAGCTCGAGGGCCAACCTGTGGTTCACCCTGTTTGAGTCATTCAAAATTAAGCTATCAAACCCATCCGTCCTCCAGGCCTCTAATATTACACTCTCATGCTTGACTTATCTGTCATCTCCCTCAAAGATCATGCCATGTTACTGCAGCACTGTGTGGTCCCCCTGCAAGGACAGGAAGGAGCGAAAAGCAGTGATTGAATTAATGACTATCTAACATGGCCTGCAGCTATGTGGCTGTACCCAGCATCATCAAAACCGGTGAGAACACTTAGATGTGGAGAGGAGAGGCAGACAGGAGGGGGTAAGGGGAAGATGTCAGGGCGAGGGCAAAATACTCTCATAATTTAAGGAGAAAAATACATGTGGCCACTAAACGTATAAGCACTAGCAGTGAAACACATGTTTTTTCACATATGCGAGCACATGCAGAAACGTACATAAACACGGTATTTAGGTGCCACTTACCACCAGACCCTCAGTCTATATAGAGGCAGCAAGAAAACAATGTTGGGTAGCAAGATCAGACAGGGCTAACAGAAAACAGGCTGAAATATGTGATGTAGGAGAGGCAGTCCAACACAACACAGACACAGACGGAAACTCAGAGACAGACCATCTCTGGCCTCAAATCATACATCTGCACTGCTCCCCCAGATGGGATGAGCCGTGGTGAATAGGTTTCCCGGCACTCTTGTCTTGTGGGGAGTGGAAGCTTATTAGGAGAAGAAGAGAAGGAGAATGAGGAGAAGCTACAGAGTTGGTCATGAGTTCATTGTATTTGTGCCCTTTGATCACTTTCATCCTGTAATGTAAGTTTGAGGAGAGTGGACCCTGGGAACCCTTTAACTCTGACTGTCAGCGGTGTACCACAGACATAAAGCTACAATAACTAAGTCTATACAATGTTTAAATGACTTTTGAACACAAGCAGTTTTAAATGTTCATTGATGAATGCGATAACCATTTGACAAGGAGTCTGAAGATAGGAAAGCACTTTCACAGAGTTTGTGTCAGTCATTGGCCTATATTAATGTTTCTCCTGCTATTTGAGAAATCAATCCACAACATACTAATGTATTAATGCACAAAACCAAACCTAAACGTTCGCGGCCTGGAATCCTTTAATACCGTGATTTTCCCCTTATATCAGTAATGGCTCTATGCAATGATGAAGTAATTACCGTAATAAAAAGATTGAAGGTACACCAACAAAAAAGCCAGGATATAACCCTAAATGTTTTCCTTGATTTGAAGGAAAAAATATATCAATGTCCTAATAATGCTAAATGCAATACACCATCACACTTACACACAAAGAGCAATATGCCCATAAAAAACACTTAAAATTGACACAAACACAACCATGCACATATGCACTCCACTTCCCTTCTCACAGGTCAAAGACCATCTGGCAAATTCAAGGTTTACTTTCAAGGCACTGCTTTAATTAGAAAGATGTTTTATTGGATGAGAAATGAATCAAAAGAATACAAACACTGGCAAAAATGTGATGGTTCCACGCTGTTTGTCATACGCCATCTGTTTGAACCTTCTCAGAGTTTAAAATTGCAGGATCTTTTTTCCCCTCTGTTCTCTCTCCCTACTCTGTGTGTTTGAGCCATGAAAAAACAGTGAGCAGGATCAACCAACATAATATAAAAGCCGATATCTCTACAGTCAATTATTTGCTTTCAAAAAATGTTTTATAGGTTCTGGGCACAAGACTAACAAATACTCAATCTAACTCATCATCATCTATGTCCCACTGCAGAGGAGACACAGAGGGCCGGGCGAAATAGAGCTTGTGTTTAAAGTAAATTAGATCAAACATTTCTTCAGCAGCGCAAAGGAATTCAAAGACAGACTCTTTATAGTTTGTTGGAGTATTTGTTAAAGGGATGATAATAACTCTGTATGTCGAGTCTGTCAAGTACTAATCAGGACATATAGAGCAAAACAGATCAGGCATGAGAAAAGAATGGAAGATTGGAGAATATACTATAACAACTAAATAGTGTTATGATCGAACTGAACAGTCGATTAAATATTCTAAATATTTCCGTGTTTTTCTCTCCTATTCAAGCTTCACCATAAGAGTTTATGTTGTCTTCAGTCTCTGTGTACCCCCACCAGGTGGGTACATATGACCTATACAAATCACAGCACGGATACATGCCTTTATCATCCGGCATCATAATTGACTGTAATACAGCTCAGCCATATAGGGCTTGGCAATAATTCAATATGATGATGTAGCAAAGTTCAATTAAATTGCATCACTATGAAATCAACCATAACCGTACTTACATATTAAAACATGCTCACATTGTATATCTTATTAACTTCAGTACACTATTAACACAGATAGAGAAAAAAGACTCCATACCCGTATCCACTGATTTGCTTTTGTTTCCACAGCATCGCCTGGATGCTCCGAGTACAGTCCCCACAGACACTGAAACAACAGCCATCTCCCCGGAGCTGCAAACAGGAAGACACCATGGACGATCTCTAGTTCTATATAAGACCCTTTACACAGATTACAAGCATTACAGTGACTCATGCTAGTAAACAGACTATCATAAGTCCGCATTCCCAAATACAGAGGGAGTTACAGTTGCTCTCACCATCAGCAGTCACACAAGGGTTCCAGCAGAGTCGGCCAAGGAACTGGCCCAGGAGAGGCAGCCTCTTCATGGTCTCTGATGTGGAGCTCTGAGGGACAAACAGAGACAACCACAGGCATGGGGATAATGAATGTAATGGTTCACATGTTCTTCATCTTGAACACTCTTACACCTTTGAGGCGCCTAGCTTCCACTAATTACTTAAAGTGGACCTATCATGCAAAATGCACTTTTGTACGTCTTTTATACATGAATATGTGTCCCCGGCGTTCCAGGGAACTCACCAAGTGTCAGAAAACACAACCCTCTCTATTTTCCTCCATACCCAAATCTCTTAAAAAGGGGCTGCAACGGATCTGGTACAGACTGATCCAGATTTGAACACTTCTATGACGTCACAGAAGTGGCGCTACGGCTATTGGGCCAACTCCACCAATCAGGAGGAGACAGCCACGGACATTGCCGTTCGAAAGCACTGGAGACGCTGTAGTACATAGGCCAGGCCTGTAGATGGTGCTGTTCTCACAGAATCAGCCCATGCAAAGACAGTGTTAAATTGAGCAAAATTAGGAATGGCTAAAATGCATGATCTGTTTGGTATTTCGAAAAATAAAAAGTATAAATATGCCTTATATAGGTATGGTCCTACACTATATTATTCAAATATAGCATGATAGGTCCACTTTAAGTAGGTTATTTCTCTGAGTGGAAGGCACATACAGTAATGGGTTTTCTTTAATCTGGTGCATAATCAGACTCAACAAAGTGAAACTAATCCAGACAAATTAAAATGACTTATTGTTTCACTGTATTATAGGAGTTTGCAACACCTCACCTGTTACTTCTTCCTAGTGTGCTTCCCACCTAGCAACCTTGTGCCACAACAACAAACATTAAAGATCACAGTTCTACTTAATGGCTGAGGAAATGAATTGAAAAACAGGCACATCCGCAGGTGCAAAGAACATTACTCATGCATCAGCTTTGCTTCCCGTATTTTGGTATATTTGGTCATTACAACTATAGTTTGAATAGGGGCTCTGTGACAGTTTAAGTATGTGTGTGTCTGTGCTTGTTTATGCCACTCAAACAACAGACGATGGGATTTATTTCACTTCACAGCCAGTTAAATTATAAAGGTTTTAAGCATTTAAGATTTTTAAGCCAGGGCCACACTGTATCTAAGAACTTGAATAGCCCTTAATCCTGACTTCTACACATTTGATTTGGGACAATATTAGATTACACTAGATTATATTTAAGGTTTGGAAATGTCCAATTATGTTAGGGACACTTATCAGCTCCAACTGATGACAAAAATGAGACTTGGTGCACAGTAACTTGAGTGTGACTGGATACCAAATACAGCACAAACAAGGACCATGTAAAAACAAGACTGGAGCTGGTTGTTTTTAGATAATTAAAACCAGATTCAAACAGAAGGTGATTACTAACACTTGCTTTCAACCCAGTTTTTACCACTGGGTTTAAAGACATTTCCCTATATTTAGTAGAGCTAAAAATAATTTGGTGTCTATTAGGGATGGGAACGATTAATCGAATATTCAAAATTATTCAGGTTTTCGAATATGAGAATATGAGTTATGAATATTTTTATTGTAATTTTCTTTCTTTTTTTGGGAGGGGTGCCTAAGTTGATTACATATGATCAAATGGAATAATTCAATGTATACGACAGTGCCATAGCTAAGTGTGTTAGGTGTGTTTTGCTCCGCTCACCGGTCCCTCACAGCGGGCAGAGCTGCAGGTGCTGATCTCTCTCTCTCGTGTCCGGTTATACTTCACTCGCGTTTATGTCCAAATCCATCAGATCTAGCTAGTTCTAGCTAATGATATGGCTGGTGCCCCTCCCTACACGCAGATCACGCAGACTCAAACCTCATCTTATGCCCAAATTCCAGCTGAGAGGGTCTTCTCTACAGCTGGCCTGATAGTGAGTCGTCTCTGCACCCACCTCTCCACTGAGTAGACATGCTCATATTCTTAAAGAAGAATGAGTATTGAATAGCTGCATTCTGTGCATAGGCCTGTTATAGGTTGTTGATCTCTGTTGTAATAGGGTTACGTTACCCTAACCCGTTATGTTGTTCGTGTATGATCCCTCTTTAATTTAAAAACCAAGTTATGTTTTAAGCATGAAAGCTGTAGGCCTATAGCTGTCAACTGTTCAAATTGTGATCACCAGTTCAATACATTTGACAAATTCCACTTGGTTTCTATACTTATTTGAACATGTATTTATTATTATTTGTTTGTTTTTTTTGTCAACAGTTTTCCCACATTTTTTTTTTTTATAGGATATGTGCATTTTGGTTAACCGTTTTTTTGGGGGTTGAATATTCGAATATACATTTGCTTTCAAATTCCCATCCCTAGTGTCTATAGTTTAAAATGAAAAATGTAGCATATTTGTCCGAATATTATTCAACTTCTTTTGTAATCTCCAGGGAAGAACACAAAAACATCATGTAAAGCTTTGGAGACTGAAAAAAGTGCCTTCAGTCTGAAAGTGGACTTTTAAAAATGTTTTGAAAACTGAATAATAGTTCAAATCCACAGGTGTACCACAGCCCTGCTGTTACTTTTCTTGGTTCGTAACAAGGGGTTGGACCCATCTTCCTTACAATATGATGACTGCAGTGGAATATCTGTATATAGAGTAGATGAAAGGGGTGATGACGTATTACTTACATTTACAAGCATTTCTGCACGTGTGCAAGAATCATGCTTATGTGACATTACCAAATGAGTTGGTATTCAATCCCATATTTAAGTAGTATATCATACATTTCACCTTTGAGCCAATTCAACTATAGAGAAAAGCTTTGATGCAGAAGAAGGCCACACTAAGACATTTATCATGAGCCAGTTGAAATCAAAGCAGTGTGCTGTGGCTCATCCGAAGATGATTTGGCTTACATCACTGCCATGTACATACAGTGGAGTTTATGGTGTTGGGTGATTGGTTTCTCATGTGGTCCTAGAGAGGGGAACAAGATGTATACTATTTTAAAATATCAACTATAGGTTTTATTGTGGGATTCAAAACATTTCCCTCCTCTTGTACTATGTCCCCTTGGGCTCATCATCCATTCAGCCACCTTGACCCTCGGATAAAATACACCTGTCACACTTCTTTTTATCACCCTTATAAGAAGAGAAAGAATTTAGCTAGTCATTTGTATCCTTTAAAAGAATACTGACTTTTAAGAAACAATTAAGTATTAGCATGAGTTAGAAAACAAAATAGATGTGGGAAAAGTTAACAAGAAAAAGTTTTAAGAGAAGAAGTCCAAAGGGATGACCCAAACATATTTAGTTTAATCGGATATTAGGCAGAGAAAGGCAGAGAATCTCCATATTTGAGAGGCTGAAAACTGAAAATTACTTTTTCTATTAATCAATTATACAATACTCGAAATTATTTTTCTGCTGAGTGACTAATGGTTTAGTTGACATATTGATGCATCTCTAGTATGCTTTGTTTTTGCTTAAGCCCCTTTCATCATAAATAATGAGAGAGCAGTAAGCAATCATGGAGAAGCCTAATGTAGCATTGAATAAAAGGAAGACTTTAAGGCAACCTAAGGCCTATAAGTTCAAAAAGAGAATCAGACAGACAAAGACATTAACTTGACTCACTCAAGTGGATGAGATCACCATTAATGGGAAGCAGAGTGGTAATAGGCCATGTAGGGTTTCTTTAAATGGACCCACAACACAACCAATGGAAAATAGCCCTCACACTCAGCTTTACTATCAATCCAACAACACATGGTAAACGTTTTGTGCAAATATAAATGTGCATTTGTCTCGGTAACGCATCTATAGAGAGGCGAAGTCCCTCCCTTTCCGGTTGAACTCATGGGACCTTATTTCAGAAAAATTATGTATTGAAGTCAATGGCGAGAGAAAACGTATCTTTCGATCCCGTTTGAATTGTGCCATGAATTACACATGATGTTTGTCAATCTTAAAAAATAATTTCCATGTCAAAAAAAGTCACAGTTTGTGGTAAAACTGTTGGAATATAAGACTATGAAAAATCCGCAACTAGAAAGACTACAAATCCCAGAGACGCGTAAGTGATGTCATAATTGTTTTCCTCCACTAAATATAAGAGATAACTAAGATAAGATAACTTTAACAAGATGCCTGTGTGTTTTGTACCAGGTTGTAATCATACCAGCAATAGAGTGGTGCAGTGACGCGTCCTAAAACCAGGAAGTAAGCTTCTTCCGGTTCCTTCCATGGATGACAGGTTTTTATATAAATGGATCAGGACAAAAATAGAGTAAATCTTTTTTCCTGAAACTTTCAGAATCTCTTTCCACAGAGGGGACACATGTTTATGTATAAAGGACATGAAAAAGTGGATTTTGCATAATAGGTGACGATTAAAACTTCAATTCCCCACACCTCTTATTTTGGGCAGCAGGATTCCTTTGAAGAGTGGTGCAATACTGCGGTAGTGGTGTAGAAACCATGGTTAAAATGTAGGGGAATTCTAGGTGGGTTTAGTATGGTTTGGCAAATGAACAATCACATATAGGCAAGCACTCTTTAAAGAAGTAGTACATAATATTGGGAAATGTGCTTTTTTTCTGTTGCCTGAAGTTGAACAAGTAGATCTATACCACTTTAATATGTGTCTGTGCAATATGTGCCCAGGGTTACACCCTCTATCGTCCACATCCTGCCCTCTTACTTTCCCCTTACCAATCTCTTTCATCTTGTCTGCCCGCAACAGATGAAATCTGTCCAGGCAAGTTGTTTTCCTTCTGTTTCAACCCATCATGCTAAACCAAGCTAAGCGGATGCTGGCTCCAACCTCATATTGAACAACAGATAGGCATGAATAAGTTCAATATTTAGAAGAATGGAGTATGTTTCCTAAGTTAAACCATAGACTGTAAGGTTTAAACCTGGGAATGAATAAGAACCAAGAATATTTGTTATCTTAGGGCATAAAGCACAGTTGTTAAGTCATCAAAGGATGTTATTGGCTGCCAAGAAGCAAGATATCTTCAGCTGGTTTTTTATGAGCCCACTGCCAGTAAAAAGTTATTTCAACCCAATTAAGCTATACCATTTTTTTCCTTCTTTGTTTCCGCACCATCGTCCTACACATGCTGAAAACTTTTCATGATGTATACGAGGAAAAGTGCTAACAGGGAAGCAGCCAGATAGATCAAAATAATAGCCAATCAATGTTTAAACTATAAAAATATAGTTGCTACAGTAGACAGGAAGTAGAAAGGTAAACAGACAAAGATACTTAGAATGATTCTAACCATCTCTAGAAGGTGCATAATATATGGATGTACAAAATCATAAATGAAAACCTGCAAGAGAACCATGACTGTAAGACTAACAAGAAAAATATTTGTGAGAAAAACATTTTATCATGTGGAGAGAAATATGGTTATAGAAAGCAGAAAGACAGAAAGAGCTAAGGGAAAAAGGGGGCAAGTTTGTCGTAACACTGAAATCTCACAGTCCTGCACCCCTCCTGTACTCTGCCCCCTTCCCAAATTTGCTGGACCTGATATGGGGATACATTAGGTTAGCGCTGGAGGTCCCAATGCGGCTATTACCTGACTAACTCAACACTGTAGCACTGCCAGCCAGACATACACAGCCTCTGCACCGCACAGAGCCGCCTCTGTTCGGAGGACCCGGCCAACGCTGGACTTACTGTTCATGTCCTGGCCCGGACAGAGAGTGTGTGTGTGTGTGTGCGTGCGTGCGTGCGTGCGTGCGTGCGTGCGTGCGTGCGTGCGTGCGTGTGCGAGACGTGCTGGGTTTTGAATTAACTTTTGACGGCTGTTTGGCCAGACTAATTAACTGATTTCAATTTGTTTTTATTAGGCAAGTTGTGTCTTAACTGTAAAGAGGCCTCCTTACTGATACAACATTACCTGGGGAAGAAAAGTGTTATGCAAATGTGTCAATGATATAAATCTCAGTGTTTCCCTTTCATTTTGACAAATGTGATTCACAAGCTTCACTTTTTTCCTACATCTGCTCACCATGTTGTTGATATGTGGGAGAAGTTGCTGGAGGTAATCCTTCAGTCTGCTCATGTGCAGGCAGGTGTCTTTCAGAGTGTCGGGCCTGTCAGCCTGGCCCCAAGCCACTGCTTTGTCAAGCCAGAACTGCAGCGCCGGGACGTCCAACAGGGGCTGGGTCCGCTGCTGCAGCTGAGACATTGTGCTGCTTTCCAATGGACTCAGGTCATATGTAAGAATCCTAAGTAAGAATAGGAAAAAAAAAAACTATTATTTTAATATCTCTCCTTAATCATTTTTAGTTTGTGGGTATGAGGGGTTCTGCAATGTCAAAATGTTAACATGGTGATCTTAGCATTTGAAGATGAAATTAACACAGTGCTGCTAAAGTGATGGTTGTGTGATAAATAGTAGCCGATAAGTCTTTATAAACAGTTTACACCCCATTAATATATTATTTAAGTACAATAATTGTAGGTATACTGGTGACATAAATGTACACAGTCATCAATCAGCAGTTAAAACTTTTATATGAAATAAAATAAAGTCTATTGAATATGCATTAAATGTGTCGTAACTTGTTACCATAAATAAAGAAAAAGATGTGTATCAAACAATTGCTTGTACTTTATGTGTGACTTATAATTAAATGTAACACTTGGAATGTTTATAAAGGTGCAGTGAATGCAAATACCCTCCAAAATAAATAATGTTCTATTGACAATCTCTTTGTTCCACTTCAAAAACATATATTTAGAAAATAACATCAGTCTAATACACCTGCCTGCCCATGTATTTAGTTGTGCACTAATGTATAATGTGCATGTGTGGCCCACATCATTCCCCCATTTTCTATTAGAGCAGGAATGGATAATACAATAATAATTGGCAGTAATGTGTGGTAAAATATATTCAGGCATATTATGTTAATCTAGTGTTAAACTCTCATAACCACAGTCTAACGATCAAATTTCAAACACACACACACATTCACACACACACACACACTCATGGAAGCCTACTGAGAAATAAACAGCACATTCTTCACCTTTTATGATGATGGAGGGAAAAACATGGGGGGCAGAACACAAGTGTGTGTATTAGGATGTGTTTAGAGTGTGTATGTAGCCTGGGAATAGGGTGCGTGAGTGTGTGTGTTGTTGTTTTTGCCATAATGACAGGCCTGTGTGAGACACCACAGGGTTGTGTTTTATGATCACCTCGTTACACACGATTTGTTTAATGTCTTGCCATCATCTCTGCTGGGAAGCCACTATGGCTCGCTGATGTGAATATATAAATACTCATTTTTGGGAAGAAAAAAAAAGCTAAACCGAATTAGGAACAAACGCCTCTTGTTGACTTGTGTCGGGGGCTCAGGTTTTAGTGAAGCAGAGGAGGAAATTAACCATATGCCAACAGTCACCCACAAACTCTATCACACAGAGACAGCTACATGAAAACATAGGCATATATTGTGATTACAAAACGTGTTTGTCTCAAATGGATGTCATTTAGTCAATAAAATACACACCTGCACATATACTGTACACTCTCAACAGCAGCTCTTGGACTTGTTAAACACTTTTGAGCAGAAACGAGATGTGAAGGGTCAAATATTATCTTTGAAGACCTGTTAAACTAAGCTTGTGGACTTTGGGTAAGAGTATGTTTGCGGTTTCAATTAGGAGATTAAGTTAAACATCACTTTAAACAAATGTACTTCTGTGTGCTTCAATATGATATATTTAAGAACACCTGGATTACATGAAAGTTGTTTAAAGTGTGTCTTACTAAGAGTCACACATAAAAGGAACAGTTTTGCTTAAAGGTGGCCGTATGTAATTTATTTCAGAAACACTTTTTGATATATTCCATGGAATGTTCTTATTAACATCCCGATAGCAATGAATATATGAAATGCTTTGACAATAAATACATAAAAAAATGTCATCTGTGGAAGCCGTGGTGCTGTAAAAAGCACGACCAATCATTTTAGCCGGCCCGGCAAAATATGTCACATGACCACTTGCAACCACTCATCAAAACACACCTGATTTAGTCGAGAAACTACTCACTAAGACTTGTGTTTTATAAATATATATGTTCAACATTCGATCAATTCAAACCAAATAGTATTACACTTGAAACATTTTAAACATCTATTTTTATTGATTTTTAATAAACTTTCTATTGCTTTTCTATACTGAAAAGTCTTGATTGTGTTCATATAATGTGACCTAATGACTCCAAATCAATACAGCCATGTATCACTACATTGGAGAAGTACGAGACGAACATTTTTTTTTTAAATAGTGTTTGTCCACCTTTCATTTTATATGAATATTTAAAATGAAATGTGGTATATTGTTTGTTGAAAAGTCTGATTTATTTTCTATAGCTTACATGAGATGTGAACAAATGAATTTGAAGCCATCATAATCAGATATCATTCTAACTACAATGGGCAAAAAAGACAAAACTCTTTTTTTGGTGGATTTTAGTCCACCTTGTATTTTATACAAACGTTATAATTAAAATTCAAGAGTTATTAAAAGGTCTCAATTTTGTATGCCTTTCGTGTCATCCGACCATAGAGCACCCGACCCAGTAACTCCAACCTAATGCAAAATCATTTGTATGGGCTTTAAGAGCTTGAAAAAAACACAAATTGCTCCTTTTACCCGGGAGTTTCCTACAACACAAACTCACCTACGTTAAATGTTGGAGTGCAACAACTACCCAACACCACAGGATGCCAGTGTTCGCCCCACTCTACTGCAGTGACACATAGTTCATTTGAAGATTCGAAATAAGTTCAATATACAACTGCTAGACCACGTCTTGCAAACTCAAGTTAGGATTGAATGATTAGATCACAAGGAAATGTATTTGCATTCTCCTTATTAGCAACCTGTATGTCAGCTGTTAGCTTGTTAGCAATTGCATTACTCTAGTCGTATTCGTTAGCTACTTTAGCTTGAAATAGACTTACATGCAAACAAGACTTACACTCATCAAACTGAAATCTCCACAGAGCAGACGTTTAGTTAATCCATTTGTGTCTAGTCTTCAGACAGGTTTCTTCTTGCGATGTAAACAAACTGAACTTCCCTCTTCTCTCGGAGTTCCGTGTAAGGAGGAAGACTATTGGCTGTGATTCACTTCCTCGCACTCGTCCTCCTGGCAGTGCATGCTGGGAAATTGAGTCACATGGCTGAACAGCAAGAACGTTATCAGAATACAGAATACCTTTATTCGTCCCATAAAGGGGAAATTGACATTGTATCATTATTATACAAGATAATATAGGCATTGACAATATAGATAGAGGTGCTTGTTTTCTTATATGTGTGAGTAAGAAAGCACCTTTTAAAACAGGGTTAGGGTTATGATAATGGTTAGAGTTAGGGTTATGTAAGTATATGCATTTAATCTTTTCCTTCTTACAAAATGTAAACCTTTTTGCCTATACAGTATAGGTGCTTATGTACTTAGCTGTTGAAGTAAGATAGCTCATTTTAAAACAAATCTGTTTCACAGGATACCAATACAGAAAAATAAGATACAAATACAATTATAAAAAGAAAGGAGAAGCACACATAACCAGGACACGAAAAGTGAGGCCACAAGATAGGGAAATAACGTTTATGGGAACGTTTTAGAAACAGTTTAAAGACTTATCTTGAAAAGAGGGAAGAGAACGGGGG
>NW_011345767.1:0-3132 GCF_000735185.1 Notothenia coriiceps | reverse complement strand
TGTGTGTGTGTGTGTGTGTGTGTGTGTGTGTGTGTGTGTGTGTGTGTGTGTGTGTGTGTGTGTGTGTGTGTGTGTGGGCCTATGCTTGCACTGGGACACATGTGGAAGCTAAGAGAAATGTAGTGTAAACCACGTGTTTTTACTGTACAGCTACTCTGTTATTATCACAGGGCCAAGAGATGGGATGTCAGGCAGTGGGGCAGCAGCTCCTCCACAACTCAGCGAGGGTGTGTTTGCATGTGTGTGCACTTTCATGATTAGAGTGGAGGCCTGATCACAGCCACAGCATGCTGTTATTTCAATGTCCTGTCTTAGTTTTGTTTTTTACAAGCTGAATATGGCAACAAAATACAACTGAACAAACACAACAAACACTAGTATTTATTTTATTAGGACATTTTAGGTTTTTGGATAAACTCAGTTGATAATTAATGTTTCAAATACACTATGCAAATTATTTATTACATTTAGGACAACATGAATAGCACAGAATGACACTTTCTGGCCAAAGTGGGATAAAGGAAGTTGTAACCTGTTTAACATCCATATATAGAATTGGGGAAAAGGCTAGTCGGATGATTGCTCGTTTTCTTGTGATCGAGATGGAAACGGTTGGAGAGCTTGGTTTTCAGTCTCTGGAGCTTATCCCGGGCTGACCCAGACCTGGAGCTGATGACAAATCAACTGTGAAGCAAGTCAGTCCTGATCCGGACCAATCCTAATAACAGTTCTGGTCCAGACCAAAGGCATTACCATCCTGGCTATGCTGCTGTGGAAAGACATAACCTGACACATGACTCAGAGCACCACACACGGATGCTTCTCTGGCCTGCACCGCGTGTACATCTGTGTGTGTGGTGTCTGGATACAGCAAGAGGAAAATATGAGATCTGTAATAGGCACTATTGAGCTCGAAATTGGCTGTTTTCCCAAAGAAGATCAACTGATGCACAAAACCTACTTATGACCTGCAGTTTTAAGTTATAAACATGTGCATGCTCACACACGTTCACAAGATGTTTAATTTAAGTCTTTGAAGTTATGTCAGCAAAGTTTATATGTGTCTCAGTTTTGCTCAGATAAAAACAGGAAAAATAACGATACATTGTAATCACACACACAAATTGAAAAAACGGGGCCCCAAAAGAGCATAGGACTTGAGAATATTTTTAGAGCATTTATGATAAAAAGTGGAAAAAGGCTTATCATGTGTATTGTGTCTTGTGGCTTGTGTACTGGTACTCTCTCAGATTTGTGCATTCTTTTTTCTTCATGTTCCTGTACCTTCTGCCTATTATTCTGAAGTATGCGGTGTGCAGCACCCGTGGTAAGCATGAGATCTCCACTAAAAGAAAAGCTAAAACCACGGCAACAGACTTGGCTAAAACCAATTATTCATTCTTCACTTTGCTCTCTCCCACCTTGTTTCAAGTATTGTTTTATCTTAAGTTGTTTTTCCTTACTTCTTTATTTCTCCCTTTTTAATTTTGTTTAAATGCGTCTATGTGTCAGTCCTGTTATTTTTGTGGATGAAATAGCTGTCCTTGAGCCTGAGGACAGTCAAAGCTATGGAGGTTGGGAAGGAAGGAGACATTCAAATTAAAGTAGAGGAATGTGCCGTTAAAAATCTTCAGAACCGGCTTAGCTCTGAAAGTCTGGCTATAAGGAGAGAGACAAAGAGACAGAGAGAATGAGGGAATGAGGGAATGAGGGAGAAGGCCACATAGATGGTGAGGAAAGAGAATTTGAGATAATAGAGGAAGAGCTGTCCGAGGTGCCTCGAGACAGCCAGATACCAACTGGCCTTCATAAAAGGATTTGTGTCTCACACAGAGTTTTAAAGGAGTTGTTTTTGTTTCTTCCTGTGTTCTTCTGTGTTGTGTTTTTTGGATCGAGTGTGATTTTTATTAGATTTCTTTGGTTTAATGCTCAAGCCTAAAGTTTGACACTTTTTATGATAAGAAGACAAGTATATTTTGGAAGACTTTTAACACTCTAAAGGCAATAGCTTCACCCAATGTATGCCGTAGCAATCTTAGTCACTTTCTATTCTCTTTTTCTTTTTATATTTAACTTCCATCAAGTCACTTGAAGCAGGCAGGGTTGTAGTATGTGTGGAGAGTTTTGGGAATACAAATCCAAAACAGGAAAATGTAAAAACTCCATTGGAATAGAAAATATCTCAGTTAAATTATATTAGGGTTAAAAGATCAGGTTATATTCAGAAGGGAGTGTTTTTTTCACAATTTCAAGTAGTTATGTCTGTGCCTATCTGTTCACTAGCTTGGGAGTGTAATTCATTCTTTTGTTTGGTGTTATTTAGATCTACATTTAATAAGGACATTTTGAAATAAGTTTAGCATAGTTATTCTTTATCTTGGTCTATTTGTTTTGGGGTTTACATACAGTATACAGTTGGAAGAAAAAGTATGTGAACCCTTTGGAACTACCTGGATTTCTGCATAAATTGGTCATAAAATGTGTTCTGATCTTCATCTAACTCACAACAATAGACAAACACAGTCTGCTTAAGCTAAAACCACACAAACAATTATATGTTTTTCTTGAACACACCATGTAAACATTCACAGTGCAGGGTGGAAAAAGTATGTGAACCCTTGGATTTCATAACTGGTTGACCCTCCTTTGGCAGCAATAACCTCAACCAAACGTTTCCTATAGTTGCATATCAGACCTGCACAACGGTCAGGAGGAATTTTGGACCATTCCTCTTTACAAGACTGTTTCAGTTCAGCAATATTCTTGGGATGTCTGGTGTGAATCGCTCTCTTGAGGTCATGCCACAGCATCTCAATTGGGTTGAGGTCAGGACTCTGACTGGGCCACTCCAGAAGGCGTATTTTCTTCTGTTGAAGCCATTCTGTTGTTGATTTACTTCTGTGCTTTGGGTCGTTGTCCTGTTGCATCACCCATTTTCTGTTAAGCTTCAATTGGTGGACAGATGGCTTTAAGTTCTCCAGCAAAATGTCTTGATAAACTTGAGAATTCATTTTTCCGTCGATGATGGCAATCTGTCCAGGCCCTGAGGCAGCAAAGCAGCCCCAAACCATAAGGCTCCCTCCACCATACTTCACAGTTGGGATTTGGTTTTGATGTTGGTGTGCTGTGCCT
>NW_011345766.1:0-3691 GCF_000735185.1 Notothenia coriiceps | reverse complement strand
AGAAGTGTACTCTGAAATCATGGCAACAGTGATGAGACTCATAAACTTTTTGAGAGCATCATCTTCACTGCAGCATCGTTTGCTTCGCACATTCCTGACAGAGGTCAATGCAACTTTTGATGATTTGCTCCTGCACAACAACATCAGATGGCTGAGCAAAGGCAAGGTCCTGGAGCGTTTTTGGGCCATTAGGAAAGAGCTGCAAGTGTTTCTGTCAGAGCAAAAGAGTGTGAAAGCAAAACAGTTCATGGAATTCATGCAAAATGAAGAGAAGATGGAAGCTGTTGCATTTTTGGCTGATATAACATCTCATCTCAATGACCTAAATCTCAAGCTACAGGGCAAGAACAACACAGTGTTTGAGCTGATGTCAGCAGTGCGTGCTTTCCAGAGGAAACTGGAGGTTTTCAAAAGTGACCTACAGGTAAGCCTTTTTAATATTTTCTACCACTCACATTTCCTGGATTCCAATGAACACCTTTTTGATACTTTATCTTATACGCTTTTAAGCAGTGCTCCTTATATAATTTTCTTATTTATTTTTGTATATTTTCCTACAGGAGGGACTGCTCCACTTCCCCACACCTTTGGAACAGACCAAAGGAGAAAATCGTCCTCAGAATCATGTTGCATTCCTGGAGAAGCTGATTGAAAACTTCAAGATTCGCTTTGATGACTTCAGATTAGGAAAACAAGTCCTACTGTACATTGAAAACCCATTTCTGGTCAGAAATTTCAGAGAGTTCTCTGCAGAAGCACAACAAATCTTCCCATGGGCCAGTGCTGCTTCTCTGCAAAGTGAGTTGATTGACCTCAAGGAAAACCTTGCACTGAAAGAGGCTGACTGTGACACTCCCACCTTCTGGACAAAGATGGTCACTGCAGCTAATTTCCCTCTCCTGCATAAGATGGCACTTCACATTCTCACAATGTTTGGCTCAACCTACAGGTGTGAGTCTGCATTCTCAACAATGAACATGGTGAAGAACAAGTACCGCAGCCGACTCACCAATGAACACATCAGTGTGTCCGCCTGGCCATCACGCCTTTTGTGCCAAAGTTCAAAGTCTTGGCAACAGACCAAAGGTGCCACTTCTCTCATTAAACAAAAGTGTTTGACACAATGTACAATAGTTCTGGACTTATTTTGACTTTGATTCTTGGGATGGTTTGATTCACTTCGAGAGTTTTTGTTTTTGCAACCTCCTGTTAAGAATATTGTTGCAATTGTTTGAATGACCATATTAAACGGACCTTTGTCTTGTTGAACATTTTCTTTGTGGACCTTTAAGATTTGTATGTGAGTACCCCTGGTATAGGGTGTCCTCCGACCCTTGTTAGGGCTGCTCGATTATGGCAAAAATCATAATCTCGGTTATTTGGGTCAATAATTGATATCACGATTATTAAAAACATCAATTTATTGGATAACAAAATTCGAACAGTATGTTTTCAACAGTTGATTACCCTGAACTTTAAGTATAATTCAACTGAAAAACCAATTAAAAAAAAATGTAATTAAAACAAAAAAAGTAATAATAATAATAAAAAGATTATCGTTTTATTTCGATTACTTTGTTTTCGTAATCGTTGAAAGCCATAATCGTAATTGCAATTAAAATACGATTAATTGAGCAGCCTTAAAGGTTTTCTATACTTGTCTACTCTATGTGTGTCTTAATTGTCCCAATAGCTGAATTATAATCTCCTTGTACCAACACATTTTAAGTCTCTATTATGTTTGTTAATTGATGTTATTTAAATGCTTCCACGTAGCTCACTCCACACAATAGTAGTTTCCAGAAGCTTAGAGAGTATGTTGGCACTTTACATACAATTAGCATTTTTAAAGTCATATTAAGAGCTTGTCACAAAAAGCTGATGCTTAACAGTTTGTGTTTCAAAATCCAACATAATCTTTTTTGGAGATTAAGTATTTGCCATTAATTTATTTCAGTCAGAAAACTCACGTGTTTCTTGATATGTTTATTTCAGCATATAGTTTGAGTTTGGCGTCCAGGCTCTGGCCTCATCACTCCACAGATTTACAAAGAACATTGAGTGATGATTAGATAACTATCCCCCGAGCCTACAGGTGGAAGCATTATCGAGGCAGAGGCAGCAGATCTTGCAGCTTAATATAGAGCGGCATGTTTAGGAAAATGTGTTTGGTTGGGTGTAAGATGTATCATTGGTGCTCGAGCTGACTGCCAGAACTAGCTCGCAGACTTCGCCCCATGTATTCATTTAGCCTTTTTACAGGTAATGTCACTGGCCGCCTATAACTAGAAAATAATACCTGAACCTTCCTGTTATCTCTCAGGCAGTGTTGATTGACAGAAATGTAAATTAATCTTCTGTAAACACATTGTGGAGCCCTCTAATAACCACCACCACACCCCAGTGGCCTTCTCCAAAAAACTTTAAATATTTTTGTCAGGCATTGCAGAATTTCATTAACCTTTGGGATGCTTTGTATTTTCCAAAATGCGTTTTAGGCGCTACCGACCAAGATTTTGATAAGCCCTTTTCACAGCCTTTTGAGTGTTTATCAATATTTCAAGCTTTTTTTTTGAAGAATTTGCATGCCGATGAGGTCTCACTGTTTGGGGTTTGATTCATAATCGAGAGGTGTTTCTTCTGTTTTTTGTCTATTTATTCTTTGGGCTTGTCTTTTAGCATGTTCTGCCTTTTCTTAACTGAATATCTGGAAAGGGCATCCGGAATCCAGCCCTTTAATTTAAAAAAAAATACTAACTTCAAGACGAGGGATCAGAAGTGGCAAAATTCTAACTCATTTCTGTCTTTTAGGACTTCTACACTCTATTTAACTTGCTTCAATAGTATTAACCTCCCCTTAAATGATTTGTTTTGAATGTTTCATCAGCATTTATGTGTCATTCACAGAGTTACATCAATGCGTGTTGTGTTTGTGTTTATGCTTATATTTCTCAGAACTCTTTTCATTCCTGACCTCCTCTGCCCTAATAAAAGCGCTCGCCATCCTCTCATGATTAACAATCATCAGCAGCACCGCATGAGCCCTTCCTGGTCTACTTTGTTTTCCCCAATCCTATTGAAGGATTACAGCCGAGTACCTCCTGCTTTGCCTGCTTGGTTATCAAGCACAAGCCATATTGACAGGGCAAACATCAAACGTTGTCTATTTACCCACCGGCAAAAAAGAAGGGAAATAAATCACAAAACCTTTATTCCTTGAGTCAAGTCCATCTGTCTTTCTAAGAGTAGATGTTGATACACCATGAAAAAAAGCAGACGGCCCCTCATCATTATTCCACAGTTTAGAGTGTTGTGAATGTGATTGGTGTGCTGGCAGGGTGGTGATTGATAGGCTGACTGGCATACATAATGTAGCCTGAGGCAAGAGGGCGAAAAGCCTAAATGCGCCGGTGAAGATGGCCGCATTGTCGTTTGGCTCCTCTCCAACTTTGCCCTTTTTCGTATTTTGTGCGTGTTTATTTACTTTTTGCCGTTTGCTTTTAACATGGTTCGCAACATGCAAGCCGACCGCACCAACTCTGCTATACAATATAGCAGAGAGGAACTTCTTCACATCAGAAACTTTGTGGACAATAGCCCACCGATAGACAATGGAGATTCGCCATGGCTACCTGTTGCTGGCTACCTGAGAGACGCAGGAGGAAGTCCGAGCGGGGGTCCCGCGCCGGGC